>NW_027515346.1:600000-855000 GCF_048772815.1 Callospermophilus lateralis | reverse complement strand
GAAGAAAATTATAACAATCATTATAGAATGTATAGGTTGCATAAAAATAATTTAAAACACAAAGATCATGAGTCACTAATGCCATGTGGTATAAATATTGTAATTTTTTTTCTGATTACGAATGGAACAGATGAGGGTGTAAGTATATGGTTCTTTTTTGTCACTAGAAAATGTACTTATAATTTTATAATTTAACCCATTAATAACCTAGTTTCTAAAAATATGAAATATATTGAATGAACTTACATGGAGACATATCATACACAGTGACATGTGCATTCACATATTTAATCATTTTTCTCCTTCTTTGTCTAAAACTGGCCTTAGAAAATGAATTGGGTAGATAACTGTAGGTACTTAATTAAACATATGAATAAAAACAGTATTAGTTTATTTTAAGCAGCAACTTTCATTTATTCACAAATACACAGAAGGTCCATCTTTTAGGTAAAATGTGGAGAGTTGTATAAGCAACTTAGAATTTATTCTTGAATTGTAAGGGATGTACCTTTAGATGTGCTTGTGAAGCATAACGTAAATAATGGACAAAGTAGCCACATAGTACACATGAAACTATTACTCCCCCTCCCCTGCAAGCAGAAGCTATGCTTTCATAACAATCTCATAATCAACTTGAGAATACTTTGCAAAAATTCTCCTTAAACAGCAGCATGCATTGTGATGTTCAGATTAAAATAATTCTTCATACATATGGATTATGATAATATTACTGATTTTTAAAACTGATGCACAGATTTAAAATTTCTATCTTTAGCCTTACTAGAATTAGATTTAAAAAAATGGAAAAAGATACATTCTGATACCAAGAGTTATACTTAAATTATTTCCTGGTTTACTTTTGTAGAGAAAAAAGTACTTTTTGACAGTTTTATACTGTATTTAAATTTGTATACATATATGTATACACACACATATATGCATATGTGTATATGTTGGAGATGCATTGCATAAAATTAAAGCAATGTATACATTTATTTATATATAAATATGTGAGTCTGTTGTACGTGTGTGTGTGCATATATATATTTTTATTTTTTTTATTTTTTTAAAGAAAGAGAGAGAGAGAGAGAATTTTTTGATATTTATTTTTCAGTTTTTGGTGGACACAACATCTTTATTTTTTTTATTTTTATGTGGTGTTGAGGATCGAACCCAGCACCCTGTGCATGCCAGGTGAGCACGCTACCACTTGAGCCACATCCCCAGCCCTGCATACATATTTTTATATATGCAAGCTATTTTCACCTCTTTTTGATCTATGTTATGAAGTTTGTTCCACCTCAGGATTTTCAGAGCTCTTTTATTCCCTTTAGATACTACATAGTATTTTATTATAGAAATCTATATTAATGATATGTAAAGAATCACACAATATCTGATTAGTATATATGTCACAAGGAACAACAATAAAATATCTATCTTGAGCCTTCTGGATCAAATGTTATCTGTCATATCTGTTCAAAGATGTTGAGAATGAAAACAGTCATAGACAACTTGTCAATGAGTGAAATCGGCTCTTCTCCCATGACATCTTATTTGCAAAAATGGGCAGGCTATACATATACAACTCTAATGTATATAATTAATTTTAATGATTTCTTTCTAATAGTTTAACTTTTTTCTGAATTATTTGTGATTACCAGCAAACCTGCAATGAATATCTTTATGTACTTATCACATTTACATAAGTAGTTATATTCACATGTATATTAAAATAATAGGAGTGTCAATTTTCCCTTTAAAGAAAAATATCAATTTTCACTTCAAGCATAAATATCTGACAGTGTTTTACATTATTTTTCAATGTTTGTAAACCAGGAAAATGACAAATCATAAACAATTATATTCTTAAAATATATTTCTCTAGCTGGGTGTGTGGGTGCATGCCTGTAATCCCAGAGGCTCAGGAGGCTGATGCAGGAGGATCGCAAGTGCAAGTTCAAAGCCAGCCTCAGCAAAAGGAAGGTACTAAGCAACTCAGTGAGATCCTGTCTCTAAATAAAATACAAAATAGGACTGGGGATGTGGGATATATATACACACACACATACACACACAACACACACATACATATATAATTTATTCATATATTTATATATCATATATATAATATTTATATATTTCTTTAAAAATATATTTTTGAAAATTTTAAGTTTAACTTAGATTAGTTTATGAAAAATATATTTTAAAACTCCTTCTAAGAGTTGGAACTGAGGGACCAGTAAATTCTTCTGGTGGGTAGAGGTCAAGGAGTTCCTCCTTGCCTGGAAGGGCAGTGCTGAGACATACATTTACATGTTGTTAATGGTTTACTGGCTTCTTAGGAATTTGAAATCACAGGATTCTTGACAAAGATTGGCTAGCATATTAAAGAATGAGACAGTATACTCAGTTATGGCACAATCTGGAATTCAATAACTTCCTTGTTGGAAAGCTGTAAAGCAAAACGTGGTACCAAAAAAAAAACCCCAAGTGTACAAAAAAGACCTAAATCACTTAAGATCAGATACAGCATGTTAATGAATTGCAAAATAATATCACTAAAATGTTAAACCTCTACAATATTTTGTATTTGTATATTTATACTCACATTGGAAAAATTATAAGTGACATGCTGAATATAATATTTATATGCAAATACAAATAAACTAAAATAATCAAAGTAATCTTATAAAAGAACAAAGTTGAAAGAGTACAATACTTGACATCAAGACTAACAATAATGCTGTAGTAATTAAGACAATGTAGTTCTATGATAAGAATTGACAAATTGATCAGTGCAACAGAGAAGAGATTACACCAGCAAATAACTGTTACTACGGTCATTTAATTTTTGCAAAGATAGCAAATCAGCTAATTTAGAAGGTAAAGTACTTTCAACCAGTGAAACAGAAGTTACAGGATATTAATATTGTTAAAAATATAAAAATAAACCTCTTCCATGCACCATGTAAAAATAATTTGAGATATTTATTTACCTCAAAATACAATCTAAGTCTGTAAAACCTTTGTTGACAAACATAGGACAAATTCTTTGTCTCAAAGTGGGTAAATACATCTTAGGAGGGAGAAAGAATCATATAAATAAAAAAAAAAATTGACAAATAGCCTAAATAGAATTAAAAAGGTTTGTTGTCAAAATTCTCCACTAAGTGGGTGAACAAACAAGCAACAAGCTGAGGAAGTTATTTCTGGATCATATATCTTACAATCTTGGTTTTCAGATTGTAGAAAGAATATTCATGACTCATGGGAAAAAGACAAAAAGGAAAAAGAATGCAATGCCATAAAAATAAATAAAAACTTGAGCAGAAATACGTAATGAAGACCCAAACTTCCAATAAGTATGTGAGCTTTTCAAAATCACTTGCCATTAGGAAAATGAAAAGTAAATCATAAGGAGATGTCACTACACACCTGCAAGAAAAACTAAATGCCAAATGTTTTCTTTGATATAAGGAGGCTGATTCATAGTGGGCTAGGAAGAGGGAACATGGGAGGAATAGAGAACTCGAGAAAGGGCAGAGGGATTGGAGGGGAAGGGAGGGGACTTAGGGTAATTAATGATGGTGAAATGTGATGATCATTATTATCCAAAGTACAGGTATGAAGACACGTATTGGTGTGAATATAATATGTATACAACCAGAGATATGAAAAATTATGCTGTATATATGTAATAAGAATTGTAATGCATTCCACTGTCATTTATAAACAATAATAAAAAGAATGTCTAGCATTTAAAATATTAGCAAAACCAAATGCTGTTAAACATATAACATAGCTGAAATTTGAAAAATACTTCTAGTCATCTTTCATATCTATTAATCTTTCATATCTATTAAGTTGCTTTTCTTGTATGTTTTGAAAATATTTATAATAATGTGTCTAAGATAAAGTAGAAAAGAAAAAACAATAATCATAAAATTAATTGGAAGTTGTGATTCTGGAATTGGGAAATAACTTCAATAATAGTGTTTTAAGCCTAATAATAATTAGATGATTTTTCATTTTACAATATGGAGAATTGACAAATAATATTCTGACAGAGTAGCAAAAACTTTAGGAAAAATGAAGGTGCTGAAAATGCATAACCAAAATTTAATAAAATGGATCACAGAGCAGCCCAAACAGAAAATAAAGAGGAAAATGAGGAAAGACCAGATAAAACTATTGAAACTGGAAGAATGAAGTACAGAAAATACAGAGTCCTTGTTAATTAAAAAGTATATGAGATAGAGTGCAAGTGTCTAATGTACAAGTAAAATGAGAAGAAAGAGAATATAATAAAACACAGAATTTCACATACTCTACTTTCTTCCACAAAATGTAAATAACACTAAATAACTTTTATCATTTTAAAAGATAAAACATGGAAAATGATAGTAAACATCAAATAAAAAACAGTGTTTTTATAATAATGATAATAATAATAATAACAATAATAATAATAATAATAATGAACATAGTTGGAAAAAACTTTTCAAGAGTATGTATTATTAACAATGACAAATTTTTCAGAAATAACTGATTATTATGACATGAATATTATTTGCTGTTATTTATATGTTTCAATATTTTGAATTCACATTGTATCATATTACTCTTTCTATATATTTTATTAGCCTTACAGGCCATAGTTGTATATCTTTAAATACCTAAAGTTTGGCATATATTTTATACCATGCAGACTCTGAATAAATATCACTGGAAATATTCAGCATAATATATGAAAGCTGAACATGTATGTTCTGTGCGTGAATGGTTTCAAACCCAGATAAACACACAAAGAATATGCAAGAGTGTTTATTGCAGGTCAATTCCTAGTAATAGGAAACTGAAAAAAATAAATTCAAATGTCCCCTTGTTGAAATGGTAAATAAATAAATGAAATCATACATAAAATCCATTATATTAAAAATTCACATGATAAAGAATAATAAGAATAACCTCCAGCTATAGTGAACAAACTGACTTAATAACCAAAAATAATATTTACAATAGAACTGAGTAAAATGCAATATGATTTCATTTCTGTAAAATTTAAGAATAGACCTAATTCATCACTGTGACTTCCAGATTCAAGGCTACAGTAAGCTGAGGGTAGGGAGATGAGAATATGGCAGAATGACTGAGTATTGTGATTCAGCTAATTTTTTTGTTGTTGTTTTTGAAAAGCCATTCTGTCAGTTAGCCTTTGGCTACTTTCCAGATTTCAAAAAAATTTGATTTTGACATATTCTGGCAGTGTTCTCATGTTTCAATGGAGAAGCATATGTTGTGAAGTCCTAACTCCACCATCCCAAAGCAGTTTAAAGCACCAAGCTTTGGGCATGTTTGTTTAGAAGCAATAGAGAAACTAGAAAACCATTAGATGGTGGAGAGTAAGCAGAAAAATAAGGCACACTGCATTTTAAAACCCACCTTAATATGACTTAGAAACTTTTGAAATCTAGTATTCCTTTCTGTATTCTAACAGAGCATTGGTTTCATATTTTATTCTGGCAGATTTTATTAGCCAAGTTTCTACACTATGTAATTAACGAGCCATTTACATCAAAAATTGCTTCTGTGATTATTATGAAATGAAAAGATGCTCCCTTGTTGATTAAATTTGTTGTCTTGTTTTAATTCTTTTTTCCCCCTTCGGCCACTATCAGTGTCAAATTTGTTTTATCCAAAAAGAATGACTACAGTGTTTCATCATGAAATATACGTGGTCATAAATAATAATAAAAAAGATATCAGAAGTTCATGTAAAATGTATATACTTATATTTAAGGCACAGCTCTATAACAAGTTCAGCATTATCTTCACAGATTTAGTAATTTGCTTGATTGATATAACACTCCAAAAAATAACTAAAGATAGAAGTAAATATACATCCTTGAAATATTTCACAAATGCATTAAATGACTTAGCTTTTAAAGAATATGTTATTATAGAATACTAACCTGTCACTTGTTTTTGTATGGCAATAGAGAAGTACACTTTTTGGACTCATTACTCTTCTTTTTAAGACAGAATATAAATGTTAGGAAGTAAATCAGTTGTTATTGAAATATTCAGCTCATCACCATTTTATTTTAAGGAGAAGTATATATGAGCATACACATTTATTTATATAAGCATATACATATTTAAGAAAGATAATATATATATATATATATATATATATATATATATAAACATGGTTTTCTGACAGTATGTAATATATATATAATATATATAATATATATATTATATATAATATATACTCAATATATATATATATATATATATATATATATATATATATATATATATATATATTTTTTTTTTTTTTTTTTTTTGAGTAGGACTAAAGATCAAATTTCTACTTCTTGTTTGTACCTCAATCATTTTTCTTATATTCTTAGCAGGAGACATATTTTATAGGATAAGCATTTCCTAAAGTATAATCATTGCCTTCACTTATATTATATCTAAATTTCCAAATATTAAAAGGTAAAATTATACATATTTTGTTTTAGCAATTCTAGGAATAAAGACAAGAAAATTAATTTATTCATCTGAACTGTATCCCTTGGGTTCAAAACTATTATTTTCTTAACCATTACTATTTTTGCTGCAGGTTTGTTCTGCAGATCAATAAATATGCTTTCTTTGTAATTCATAAATTCTAGATGCAGTTTTTCTCACTAAAATTGTAAGCCACTGCTTGTAATGATAGCAGTAGCATTAGTAGATACCAAGTTGAGTTGACATCAGGTCATCTCTAATAGGTTTAAATTGAAAGAACAAACTAGGTATTTCAGGTTTCACTAGATTACTAAATAATTATAAATATAGTCTAAAGATTTTCTAAGTGTTATATTCATTTTTGTTTTTGTATCTTATGAAGTAAAAATTTTCTAATAAAATTTTTCAATTATTGCTGCTATGTCCTTTTTTTATTTGAAGTATTTATCTTGTAGTTTGGTAATTCTCCACTCCACACCACCCCAAAAACAGAAACAATATCCCAAAACCAAATGAAACACACACAAAAAAAAGAATCTGAACATTTTTCATTTTCATGTTTGTCTTTTTTATTAGGTGTTTAAATATGCCATTTTATCTTTGTATAATAAAGTATTTGAAATATGCCAAAATATATCTGTGATGATAAAAATTTCTCAAACCTCCCTAGAGGTTCTTGATATCTTACATTTTGGTATTAAAAGATACAAGTTTATTATTATTATTATCATTAATAAAATTAGGAGAGAATGGGAAATTCTACAACTTTATATCATGTTTGATAGAATGAAAATCTAGTAAAACACAGAGTTCTAGGTTTGAAAGTAAAAATTATGGGTGGCAATTTCAACACTAAAAACCTTTGTCTACAGAATACTGTTCCAACTATGGGGTCTACAATTTGTTTCTTTATTTTACAAAAATATGTGTCCTTAGATCTTATTTTCTGTCTGTTTAATCTAAAAAATAAACAACAACAACAATGAAATGAAGAACAGAGAATTGACTACAGTCCTTACTTTATTAATGGGTACAATTTTTACTTTCCAAAAGGTTCTTAATGAATTATAAATTATTTTTTGTGAATTTTACTAAATTATTTTGAATTTTCTGACCTGAGTTTCAAAAGCTTCAATTAAATTCTTAAGCTAAAGTTTCAATCAGTTTTCCTATCTGAATTTATAATATATTGGAGTTGACTCTTTGCTTTCTTCTAACACTTGCAGTGTTTCTGGTATAATTCCGATATCTTTGATCTAATTTGAATTGATTTTTTTTTTTCTGGGTGAACGGTGTCTAGTTCCACTCTTCTATACATGGATATCCTGTTTTCAAGGAACAGTTGTTTGAAAGGCTATCTCCTCAAACATATGTTTTTGATGTCTCTGTCATAGATCAGATGACTGTATTTATGTAGATTTCTATGTGTTTTCCTGTTTATTCCATTAGTCTTTATATTTTATTTTAAAGCCAATACCATGCTGTTTTAGATAGTATAGCTCTTTAGCATAATCTGAATTCAAACACTGTGATACCTTGAGTATTGTTCTTATTTCTCAGAATGGCTTTGGCTATCCTAGGTCTTTTATCCTTCCATATGAACTCCAGAACTCTTTCTTTTAGTTCCAAGAACAATTTCATTAGTATTTTAAATCCTTAATATATCTCCTAAAACTCAAGAAATTCAATAAGTGGATGGTTCTTCACAACATTGAAAAGTTCTGCACAGCAAAGAAAACAGTAAAGAATGTAAAGGGGAGCCTAAAGAATAGGGTAAAATCTATGTTTTTGATGTCTCTGTCATAGATCAGATGACTGTATTTATGTAGATTTCTATGTGTTTTCCTGTTTATTCCATTAGTCTTTATATTTTATTTTAAAGCCAATACCATGCTGTTTTAGATAGTATAGCTCTTTAGCATAATCTGAATTCAAACACTGTGATACCTTGAGTATTGTTCTTATTTCTCAGAATGGCTTTGGCTATCCTAGGTCTTTTATCCTTCCATATGAACTCCAGAACTCTTTCTTTTAGTTCCAAGAACAATTTCATTAGTATTTTAAATCCTTAATATATCTCCTAAAACTCAAGAAATTCAATAAGTGGATGGTTCTTCACAACATTGAAAAGTTCTGCACAGCAAAGAAAACAGTAAAGAATGTAAAGGGGGAGCCTAAAGAATAGGGTAAAATCTATGCCAACTACTCTTCTGACAGGGAATTGATACGTAAAATTCATACATAACTCATAACACCACCAAAAAAATCAATAAATGGGCAAATGAACTAAACAGACATTTGTCAAAGAAAGAAATAAAAATGGCTAATAAATATAAGAATAAAATCTCAACCTTCCTAGTAATCAGGGAAAGGCAAATCAAAATTTCTCTGATACTTCATCTCACTCTCATCAAAACCAAAGGAAGAACAGTGAAGTAGAGATAGGGGATTGAGTTTGAGGGAGGAAGAATGGGAAACAGGAATTACAGAATAAAATTAATCAAATTATTCTGTGAGCATGTATGTATATATCACAATGGATTTTATGTAATGTGTAATTATACTATATCAGTTAAAAATAAAGATATGAATAAGCAGAAGGGAGATGGATAGAGTAAAGGAAGCAGGGGAAGGAAAAGGGAATGAAAGTAGGAAGTACTAAGAATTGAAATAGAGCAAATTACATCACATCAATTTATAAACTATGTCAAAATGAACTCCACTATTATGTATATTGATAAAGCACTAATAAAACATTATAAAATATATAAATAAACAGATAACATAGCATTCAATGATTCCAAATAATGATGACCAAGTGCCAATCCATTCTAAACAAATAGTTCTCTAAGGATACAATTGTATGAAATTGTATTTTAAGCATTTCTTATTATATTTTTAATGAGATAATTACATTAAAAGAATACACTCAAGTGTTTGAGCTGGGGAGGAGATTTTAATATTGAAAGCATTTCATAGTAATCCAGGTTGAGTGTCTATTATTAGTACTTGGGACAAGAAGCATTTTGGATTTCAGATTTTGCAATATTTTCATGTGTATTATGAAGTATCTTGGAAATGGGACTCAAGTCTGAGTACAAAATTCTTCTATGTTTCATATATACCTTATAAACACAGTTGCATAAAATTTTAAATAATATTTTTAATGCACCTGGATTTGACTCCAACTTGCCATATAAAGCCAAATGTGGAACATTCCACTTGTAATGTAATGTCAGTCCTAAAATGATTTTGAATTTTTATTAAAGCATTATAATATACACATTATTTAGATTCATTTTGACAATATCATACATGCAAGAAATTTGATTTTAATCCCTGTCTCTCTCTTTTCTTCCTTCCCCTTCCTCCTAGTCTCCCTCCTCTATTTTACTAAACTTTGTTTATTCTATATATACATAAAGGTAAAATTATCTTTGATACCTGTATATATAAATTGTACCATGATTTTGTTAAAGTCATTCCATTTTTCTTTCCCTTTTCCTTCCTTCCTCCTTCAATCTTGTTCTTCTTTTATTCCACTGATCTTTCCTATGTCTTTATGATATATCCAGTTCCTTCCCAGACCACCTTCTTTCCTTTATTTTGCTCTAGCTTCCACATATAAGAGAAAATATTTGAACCTTGATTTCCTGAGCCTGGTTTATTTCACTTAGAGCATCCCCCTCCTGCCCCTTTTCTATCTATTTCCTGGAAAATGCCATCATTTCATTATTTTAAGTACCACTTTTTCTTGATCCATTCATCTGTTGATGAGTATCTGAATTGATTTCAAAATTTGTCTATTGTGAATTGTGCTGTAATAACTATTGAAGTGGCTGTACTGCTATAGTATGCTGAGTTTAGAAATTTGGGATAAATATTGAGGAGTGTGAAGACTGGGTCATATGGTGGTTTTATTTCTAGTTTTTTGAGGAATCTCCATACTGCTTTCTAGAGTGGTTATACTAATTTGTACTCTCACCAAAATGTGTATAAATGTACCTTTTCCTCCACATCCTCTCCAGTATTATTTTCTTGATAATTGTGACTCTAAATGGAGTGAGATGAAATCTTAGAGTACCTTTGATTTGCATTTCCCTAATTGCTGGAGATATTGAACATTTTTTCATGTATTTCTTGGTTATTTGCGTTTTCTCTTTTGAAGATTCAGTTTAGTTCTTCTGTCCATTTATTGACCAGGCTACTTATTTCTTTTTGACATTGAGATTTTTGAGTTCTTTATATATTCTAGAAACTAGTCACTTGTCAAAGGATTAGCTGGCAAAGATTTTCTCTCATTCCATAGTCTCTCTCTTCACTCTCTAAGTTGTTTCCTTTCCTGTACAGAACCTTTTAAACTTAATGGTATACCACTTATTAATTCTTGGTTTTGTTTCTTGAACATTAAGGGTTTTGTTGAGGAAGTCTGTGCCTACACCTATGTGATGGAGTGTTAACCCTATGTTTTCTTCTAGCAATTGCAAATTTCTAGTTTAATTCCTAAGTCTTTGATCATTTTTTTTTTTCGCCTTGAAATTTGTGCAGGATAAAAGATGGGGATCTAAATTAATTCTACATATGGATATTCAGATTTAACATTACCATTTATTAAAAAGTCTGTCTTTTCTAAAATATGTATTTTTGGCAACTTTGTCAAATATCAAATGGCTATAAGTATGTAAGTTTTTCTCTATTCCTCATATTCTATTCCATTGATCTTCCTGTCCATTTTGACACTAATATGATGCTGAAGTATAGCTTGAGATTGGATAAAGTGATGCCTCCTGATTGACTATCTTGTTCAGAACTATTCAGCTATTCTGGTTCTCTTATTTTCCAAATAAATTTTAAGAATATGCTTTTCTAGTTTTGTGAAAAATATCCTTGGTATTTTGGTGAAATTGCACTGAATGCATATGTTGCTTTTGGCATTATGGCCCTTTTGAAATATTAATTTTGCCTATCCAAGAATATAGGAGGTCTTTCCATCTACTGATATCATCTTCAATTTCTTTCTTTAATACATATAATTTTCATTGTAGATATCTTTCACCTATTGTTAGATTGGTTCCCAGATATTTTATTTATTGATTTTATACTTTATTGTGAAGTGGGTGAATTTCCTGACTTCTTTCTCAACTGAATTGCTGTTGGAGTATAAAAAAGCTATTGAGTTATGAGTGTACATCTTATATACTGCAATGTTTCTAAATTCATTTATAAATTTTCGAAACCGTCTAATGGAAATCTTTGGTTCTTCAAGATATAGGATCATGTCATCAACAAATAAAGACATTTTAATTCTTCTTTTTCAATTTGTATCCCTTTAATTTTTTCTTTTCCTGTCTCATTGATCTGGCTACTGTTTTGAAATATATTGAATAGCCGTGGTAAGAATGGACTTCCTTGATTGGGACCAATTTTAGAAGAAAAGCTTCCAGCTTTTCCTTATTCGGTATGATGTTGACTTTGGGTTTATCATATGTATTCTTTGTAAATATTGAGTTCCTTCTATGATTTTTTCCAGCATTTTTGCTACATTTTACCAAAGTCCTTTTCTCCATCTATTGAGATGAACTTATGATTTTTGTTCTTAACCCTATTTAATTAATTACATTTTAAATTTTATGTATATTGAACGAATCTTGCATCCCTGGGAGAAAGCTCAGTTGAACATGATGTATTATCTTCTTAATATCTTCCTGAATGTGATTAGCTAACATTTTTTTTATTAAGGGTTTTGCATCTATGATTTTTGTCTATGATTTTCTTTCATAGATGGGTCTTTGTCTGGTTTTAGTATCAGGGTTATTCTGACCACATACAATGTGCTTGTTAGTGTTCCTTCCCTTTCAATTTCATGGAATAATCTAAGACTGACATTAGTTATTCTATACAGTTCTCATAGAACTCTGCTGAGAATTCATTTGGTCCTGGAGTTTTCTTTGTTGGTAGGCTTTTAAATGCTGTTCCAATTTTATTACTTGATTTTGGTCTGCTTATGTTTTCTATATCATCCTGGTTGAATATGGACAAGTAATGTGTGTTTAGGAAAATGTCAGTATGTTCTAGAACTTCTAGTTTATTGGAGGATAAATTTTCAAAGTAGTTTCAATTGATCTTTTGGATTTCAGAAGTCTTTTCTTTCTTTTGATTGGTTAAGTGTTTATCAATTTTATTTATCTTTGCAAAGAACCAGCTGTTTGTTGCATTGATCCTGTGCATCATTATTTCTTGCCTCCTACTGACTTTGAAGTTATTTTTGTTCTTCCTTTTCTAAGATTTTAAAGTGGAACATGAGGACATTTTGGGGTATCTCTCTATTTTTTTTAATGTAGGCTGTCAATGCAATAAAATTTTCTCTTACTACTGATTTCATACTGTCCCACAGATTTTGTTAGAATGTATTTTGGTTTTCATTTGTCTCTACGAATTCCTTGATTTCTGTACTCATTTCTTGTTTGATACATTCTTCGTTGTTTAATCACCATTTTTATATGGTTTCTTTTATTTTTCCTGCAGTTGATTTCTAGTTTCTTTCTATTATGATCTGATACAATGCATGAGATAATATCAATCTTTTAATATCTGTTAAGGCTTACATTGTAATCAAGAATGGGGTCTATTTTGGAAAAATTTTCATGAGCTGCTAGAAGCAAATTGAATTTGGCTGTTTGGTGGTGAAATATTCTGTGAATGTCTATTAGATCCATTTGATTTATACTAGTATTTAGATTGGACATATCTTTGTTGATTTTTATGTTTTGATGAGCTGTCTATTGATGATAAGAATGTGTTGAAATCAACAAGTGTTATTGTATTGGGATCTATCTGGAATTTAATGTTATCCCAATGATTCTCAGGTGTGGTCTTTAATCTTGTCCCAGATTTTGCATATATTTGACCATGTTCTGTTATTTTTTTCCCTTTATTTCATTTCATGTTCTCAAATTCATGTATTCTGTCTTCAAGGCCTAAGTTCTATTTTCTATGCAATCTAATCAGCTGGTGATACTGTGAAGTGAATTTTTAATTTTATTTACTGTGTCTTTCATTTCCAAGAATTCTGATTGTTTTATTTTTAATACCACTGTTATTGAAGAGTCTTTCTTCTCGTGAATTTGCTCTCTTAATTCATGAGAATTTCTCAGCAATGGGATCTCTACTCTGTAATGTTTAAGTGTCCTAATCACTTTCCAACCTCTCTTTATAGGAAGGGGAGCCAGGAATTACACTAATTGATGTATAGACAAATGTCTGGTATCTACTTTCATGTTTGTAACATTAATTGACATCTCTATATAGAATGTGGTGGTCAGTAATTAATATTAGTACCAGCAATACAAATTGTGAACTAGATCAGGTATGTGAGATCAGGTATCTATTATATAATCTACTGTATTAAAAATCAGCTTAATGTGAATGCCATAAATGATAAAATTCTATTATACAGTGGAATTTCAATTTGTTAAGTAAATATGAAATACAGTGGGAAGATGTGAGAAAGTTTTGAAATATTTTTTAAAAAAATTTTTATGACCCAGACAAACAACAGTTAATGTAACCCAACAGGAGCACATGTTCTAATTCTACTTGAGCCAAACCATTATTTCAACATATAGAATCAGTGAAACAAAAACACCATACCCAAATCACACCCAGTGGAGGAACAATCAGAGGGGAAATTCAGTTCTCCTCTCATATCGTAGATAACAAAAACAGAATTTTTAGAATAAAAAAGAACTACAGCTTGGCATGGTGACACCTGCCAGTAATCCCAGCATCTTGGAAGCCTGATTACAAGTTAAGTCAGCCTCACAAATGCAAGGCAGTAAGCAACTCAGTGAGAACCTTTCTTTAAATAAAATACAAAATAGGGCTGGGGATGTGGCTCAGTGTTTGAGTGCCCCTGAATTCAATTCTCTGTAACACCCTTCCCCCACCCCCCAAAAAAAGAAGTACACAAAAAAGGACAAATATAATAGAGGAAGGAGAATACACCTCAACTGATGTGCAAATCCAGGACCTTTAAAAATGTGAGTGGGCAGGTAAAGAAATATCCCACAAATTTACAATCCCCCAACAGAGGAATCCACAGATACAGAAGTGGATGAAATTCCTGAGAAAGATTATTAAAAAATGATTATTAAAATGTTAAATGAACTAAAGAAGATCTAAGGAATAAACATGCCTATTTCAGTTGGCCTCGTTCATGTACCTTCTGGGAATTTTATTTTTAAGTCAACTGCAGGAGTTCAAAGTCTCCCATCTCTGCTAGCAGTTCTGCCCTGAGGCAGTGATGGTCTTCTACCATATGTACACTAGAGAAGTGGGGGTTATTGTGGTGGTAGCTGCTGATTTTCCCACCAACATTTGTTGGTGGTGACTTTCCTTGTGGGGCATAGGCACTTAGCACAGCTACTGCATTGGTGGCTTTCCCTATTGGGCATGCAAAAAATGTAGGCTACTTTCCTTGTACAGAAACATTTTTCAAGCCCAGAGCATTTCCTGGTCTATGGTAACTAATTTTGAATTTTCTTTTACTAAGCTGCTTCCGCTATTGATTCTGTCCATTAAAATCAACCTTCCTAATTCATAGGTTTCCCCAAGTCAATTTTTAAAATTTCTTTATCCACAGGCCATAGAATCTCCTTGTTTGTCTGCACTCCCCCTCCCATTTGTTCTTTCTGGTGGTATCCAAACTGGCACCCGAGCTCACAGTCAAGCTAAAGCTCAAGCTGGCACCTCTAACTTGTTATTTGTAATGTTCAAGTTTTTAACAGTGTCTCTATAGATCATTGTTTTAACCTTTTGGTATTGTTTCAATGAGTTCTTTTAGTTACTTACCTCTCTGAGAAATGGTCTTCCTGCTTTGTAAGTCCAATGCTGAGGGGCTGCTGAGAGGTGCTTCTTTAATCTAATCCACCATTTTCTCCCATCATTTTGGATTTGAAGGCATTTGCATCTTGAGTGCTTGAATTAAGGATGGTCAGTTTGTACTTCATTCCTTTTGATTGCTAAATAATACTTGTATGTTCATTACTTGGATATACATTTTATTTCTCCATTCAATTCATACATGTTTTGAGAAGTTTTCGTTTGGGCTATAAGGTTTATATTAATATGACAATTCACATACAAGTTTTAATGTAGATATATTTTCATTTCCCTCGAGTATGAACTTAGATATTGGCATTTTAACAACTGCCATCTTGTTTTTCAACAGGACATAACAGTAATGTTCTCTAGAACCTTGACAACATTTTTTTAAATTTTATTATCCTAGTGGAAATTAATATTATAATTTTATTTGCATTTCCTAAATGACCATTGATGTTGAGCATATTTTTTTATCATTTTGATAAGTTTATTTATTTTAAAAGGAGTATTAGTATAATAATACTTTGATTAAAATCATGATTTTTATACATTAATGGGACAAAATGTACTATACACATGTCCACAAAAATGTGACTTGCTTAAATCAATTAACAAGTCCATTAACTCTCCTACCTGTCATTTTTTATCATATATATTTGAAACTTTCATAGTCACTTTGAAATATAAAATACATTAGAATTGACAATAGTCATTTTGTTGTACTACAGAGCTCAAAAGATATTTTTCTGTTTATCCACACTTCTACCTTTTAATGAACAACCAGTCATTTTTTTCCTCCTATATTCCCAGTCCCCAGTCTATGGTAAACATCTTTCTGCCCTCAATTTATATGAATTCAATTTAATTATTAGATTGTACATATAAATGACTTCATGTGATATTTGTCTATCTGTGTTAGGCTTATTTAATTTATCATACTGTTCTTCAGATTATCCACATTTTTTGCCTATGATAGAATTTTCCTGTTTAAGAAGGCTGGATATTATTTGTGTGTGTGTGTGTGTGTGTGTGTGTGTGTGTGTGTGTGTTTTGCCTGTGACTAGGATGAAACCTGGGGGCACAATCCAGAGTCAGTATGATTACTAGCTTCTACCACCATGCCCAGCTTCTAAAGTGCACTTTACTAAGCAACCCAGGCATTACACTTCACTTCAAGTAGATACAGGAATTTTACACATTTCCTAAGAGCTATTGATTAACCTCAGTAAGGTCAGAAAGAAAAGTTAAACTTATTACGCTACATCAGTTACTCATTCATGCATTTGTTAAACAAATATTTGTTACTTTTCTACTTGGTTCAGATGAATCTTAAAGCAAGAGGTTGCCAGGGGATTCAATAATTCAAGTTATCTTGTTTTGGAATTTATATTTGTGTGCCTATCTTTTGCATATACTTAATTATAATATGTTATTTAAAACTTTCCAAGGGTGTAGGACTGTTGTTTATCTCGAATATTGTAACTTTCAATGCAATGCCATTTTTTATTTTATTTGATCAAGATTTTTTTCTATATAATTTCTTCTCTCATCTCACTTAAAATAATGCAGAGCCAGATTTATCCACTAATTCTCTCATTGACTCATTTGTTTAACAAATATTTATCAAATGCAGGGTTTGCTTTGCTTGGCTCTAGAATAATAAGTTCTGCCTTTCTTCTCAAAAAGCTCATACTAAGCACATACATGCAGAACCTATTATATTTTAAAACAGTACTTCCTGCTGATTGATTATCAGCTTCTAATACCTCTTAAAGTAAGAAGATGGGATGGATTAGTTTTTACTTTCAAATTTATCAAAAAATAGCCTGTCTCTGATATAATCCTGAGGTCTGAGACATTGATAGAACAGTCATTGCTGGAAACAATAATGCTCAAAGAATCAACTAGTGATGAAGATAAACCTTTTTTCAGCAAATTGGACAACAAGAAAATGTTTTAGGGTACTGTCTAGTCTGTGTAGAACTGGTGAAGAACCACAAGATTGAGATGGGAAGGAAGACAGGATATAATGCTGCTGCAACTTTGTAAGGAATATACTGCCCCAGACATAATCAGAGAGAGAGAGGCGCAGTAAGTTACATAAATTTGAATTTAGTGAGATGTCACACACAAGTGTTTATAGGATACATTAAAAGACTGGGAGAATAAGAGCATTGTTATGTATATATGTAAGGGATATATTATTTTGTAGAAAGTGGTGAGGCAGGAGCATAGGTCTCATTTAGTTTTACACTCACTTTTTAATCTGCAAGGTCATCTAACTTTTATGTTAGAAGCTATGTTAGATATATATAGTGACACAAAATTCTATGATCCTTCTTTATGTATCATTTTGCAGTTGAAAGTAGAATAGTGGCATAATATAATAAATTAGAATAGAAAACTGTCCAAAATAATATCTACTTAATCTTAGGTTTGTGTTTTCAAATTCATCAACTATATCCTCCTTGTAATACAGAAAATGAATCCCTGAAATGTAGAGGTTTAATTTTCTTAATTTCTCTATTCTAATATAATATTTTTGTAAACTATAAAACCGCTTTCATTTTAGATAATATGTCAATGCCTATTAACTGACAATTTAAGAAATGTATGGAAATTTCATATGACATTGCACACATGCTCTTTATTCTAGCTTGCATAGTAGAGAATTTTCAACTGCAGCATCTTTTCCCTGCAAGAACATGAAGGGATTTTTCTTGATTTTCTCTTTTTACTTCTAAATAAAGTTTGAAAATGTTTTAAAAGAGATGTTGACTGGATAAAAAGCAGTGATAGAGAAAGGTAAGAGAAATGTACATTACAGACTGACATACCAGTCAATATGGCTGATGTGTTTTATGTGAAGTGTCTTCAAGTAATAAAATCCCAGCTTGTAAACTTGCACAGGCATGGCAACTGAAGACTTTTATTTCTCCTGTCCATAGAGAAGGCAATAAACCTTTTTAATTTACTTTTCTTGGAAAAAAATAAATAATTCTAAAGTTTTTTGTATCTTAATTCTTACAGATTTGTTTAACATACTCACTAAAAAAGAATATTCATAAGGTGGAAACTTCAAATATTCATCTCAGTTTGTCTTCACTCATTTTTCTCCATATCAAATACATTTTTAAAAGGCCAATGTTAAGATAGGCATATGAAAAATGTAATCAGTTCTTAGAAATATAAGCATAATAGAACATCATTGTCTGCTTCACTCTTTTAAAAATTATAGTTATTGGCAAGATTCCTCCCCATCAGAGAGCAGTGTAAAGATCCACTTGGGTTTTTTCGGGCTTTTTTTTTTTTTTTAAGTAAGAAATTCTCTCTCAGGATTTCTATCTCAATTTCTCTTCTTACAATCTGACAAGCCATAATTCATGGTTGAATAACTCAACTCAATTAAAACTTTTTTTTTGCAGTTTCTCTCTCACTGCCTGAATATTATATAAATGATTCCTATTAAATGTATGAGCAAAGTGAAATGACTTTGCAGGAGATGAAACTTTGATATCTAGGGATTAACTTTTCTGTGTTTGCACATGGAAGGTCCCTTTTGATTCTTTATAAGTGGGTTCTAATGATATAGAAACTCCATTTATCATGGTACATTAATTAGATGTGCTATACTCACTAAGATAAAATGCATAATAAAAATGTAAAGCCAGATGAAACAACTTTTCCTCTCAAGAATGTCAGAAACCAGGTTATTCAAATGCAAAGTGCACATTTTCTTTCTTTTCTTAACTTTAATAAGCTATTGTTACCTTTAACACTGAGTAATACTTCTTTCCTATTCATCAGATTTATCCGACCTCCTTAATTTTCCAGATTCCTCAGTCAAATACCAGTCAGTCCATTAAGTGACATATAAGTATGCTGAGTTTCAAAAATCTAACATCTTTTTTCTCCATCCTGTATGAAGGCAAAGCCAGTAAGTTGCTCCCTGGGAGACCCCTGCACTCCATTTTACTGAATTCACTGATCACAACCAATTAATCCAGTCTCCTCCCTGGATAGTTCTGTAGATTCAGAATCACTCTATCTTTCCTCCAATTATTCTCTCACTTAGATAGCAAAGTTGTAAGAAAAGCTTCAAGGTTTTCAGGCATTTCTTATGATTCCATCTTTGTTCTTTTTATTGGTTTATGTTTTAAGAAAAAAAGATTCCTCAGTCAGAACCCAGGATAACAAAGTTTTCAGTGTGATTTTGCAACAAATATAGGATTACACCTTGTTTGCATTTTCTTCTTTTTTTAAGCTTTGCTCAACACAATTCTTTATTAATTATATTGACAATTGTGTGACATTGAAAAATGTAACTAATATCAACTCTTTCTTTTGCAGTTGACCCGCCTTCAGACTTGAATTTTAAAATTATAGATAAAAATACTGTTCATATGTCATGGACAATACCAGTTGATCTAAATGTGTGTTACAGAAAAACAGTGGACCCTAAAACAGGTAAGTTTTGAGATGTTGTGTTTTTAGGATAGAGGCATCAAAAATGATAAATTCAGTCTTCTCCCTTTCTCCTATCTTATCACAAGGAAATAAAGATTTAGCAAGCCTGAGATCTTTGGTTAATGTCACTAGATATTTTGTAGACTTGGCTTTGCTGTGCCAAGTTGTTATTAACAATGGACTTTTGCATTGTTTAAACTTTATCAGATTATTACTGATAATATTTAATTTTTAAAAATAGAATTATTCTTGAATTAATATTTTCACATTTAAAATGCCAAGCAATGAAGTGAGTTGTTATGGTTTTCCATACTTGGGAAACATCATTAACACTAAATACCCCTGTAGCTAAAAAATCCACTTAGCAAAGGTAAATTCTTGTCTTTCATCATGGTCAGTTACCATGACCAAGAATATGGTTTCCTGAGCACCAGATATAGGGCAATGGATAAAGCATAACAACTTACTTCATTGCATTATCTTATCTATTTAAAAAAAATGATAGAGTAAGGGGCTGAGGTTGTAGATAAGTGGTAGAGTAATTGCCTAGCATCTTTGAAGCCCTGAGTTTGATCCTTAGGACCAATAAAAAATAAATAATTACAATAAAGTTATTATGTCCATCTACAACTATTTTTTTAAAAAGAATAGAAAAAAATGTAAGGTTCTAACAAGTTTAACAATTATAAAATTTTATCAGTTAAATTATTTATTATAATAAGAGATATTTATTTAAGGTAAACATCATGAATAAGGAAGAAATTTCCATTGTGAGGTCTAACATATAAAGAGTTTGAAGTCATCTCTCCCATTATCAAGAAGAGAAAGAGTAAACAAACTTACTAACACTTCTTAGGTTCACTTGAAGTTGCAGGGCAAGCTGCTGTCCCTCAACTGAACAGACAGCTAGGGATGTAGAGAAAATCACAACTTACTGAAAGCAGGTGTTCAGATGCAGATGCCTGAAGCTGAGTTCATTATCAACAGAACATATTAAATGGTAATTGATGAATTATGAAGGCTCCACATGGACTAGTTTCAGTGATAAAACTCTGAGAATACTATATCTTCGGGGTCCCCCCACATGTTCTGTAGTTTATTCCAGGAGCCTTACTAATTTCTCATCATTAGAAAAAAGAAAACAACTTTTTTCTTTTTTTTTTCTTATACTTCAGACAAGGGAGGAGGAGAAGTAACCACTGTGAAGGAGAGCCAGGGCTTTCTCTTCCTATTAGCAAGGCCTGCCCTCCAGGAAATCTATTTTACCAGAGCCTACTTGACTGGAGTTTTACAAAGGATAAATCATATAAAAGACCTAAAATACTCAAATCTAATCCCCACTAGCCTTTGAAATAGAGGGCAGGAAATATACAACTCTGGCTCACTAATCATGGGACCACAGAAAGCAATATCTTCAACTGCACCTTCCCACCACATCAACAGGTTTCCTGAGTAATAATATGTATTTATAAAAGTAATTGAATCACTGATTAGTGAGTTTTCAAATTGGAAAACACCATGACCAAATGAACTGTACAACATGAAGAACAAACTATAATGTAAACTGTGAATGTTAAGTTTGTAATACATCAGTATTGTTTTCTTAAGTGTAGCAAAATCATGATAACAATACTGAACATTAGTAACAAAGGAAACAGGAAGAAAGGAAAGTATGCATATGGACATTTTTTGCATTTTTTGCTAAATTTTATAAATACATTATAAGTCCATTTTATAAATACAATATGTTAATTTAAAAGTGATATAAAATTGATTTAGAAGAGTTATTGAATGCCTAATATAAACAAATTTAATTTCTCATTTTTATTAGTGAATACTATTAGTGAATAGTATTACCATTAATAAATAATGGAGCAGTGATTTGAATTGAATGAAGTAGCTTTATTTATTATCTAACAATTCAAGAAGATGACTTCAAATAATTTTACTGGGACACTTTGTTTTACAATTCATAGTTATTTTTGTTGTTGTAGTTGTTGTTATGTTTTTCATATTTTCAGTCTCTATATTCAAACCATATTTGAATTTTAGAGTTTTGGAAAATTTTGACAAAACCAAGATTACAATTACCTTAGATCAGGAGTATTTAGATGACCAAAAGTATTTGCTGAGTTTTACATCTATTAATATAACAATTGTTCCTTGTGTAGTAATATATAAAAAAATTATGAGTATTTTTATATTTTACAAAACATTGTCTTGATTACAATTTTTTTTTCATTTGTTCCGGGGTTATATATCCTTTTAAATCACGTCATCCACCCTTCTTTCTGAGCCATTTTTAAACTTTCTTTTGATTTTAGTGCTTTTATTTCAGTGTGAAGTGAAGGGGAGTGAAGAAAGACTCTAAAAAAATGTCTCTTAACAATATCATCTGAATGATATTATCTCATTATGGAGATTAGAAAACAGTACTACTACTCATGACGTATTAACATAGTGTTTTATATATTCCAGACAGTATTCTAAGTGTACTGACATTTATGTATTTAATCCTCACCTTGTATGTCCCAGTTAAATATGTTTTATCATTGTTCACACTTCACAGAGTGGGGAGCCAAGGCCCCAATGTTTTGTAATATATTGAAAACCAGTCAGAGAAGATGTATAAATTAAACTCAAATGGTTTGTTTCAAGATCCTTATTCTAGTCACTTCAAAATAATGCCAAATGAGGGAACTTTTCCAACAACAGAAATATGGCTTTTATGTCTGAGAGAAGAAAATGTAGCACATATTTTAGATAATGTACACACTTCCAGCTGTGGCTAATCTCTACCATTTTATAAATGAAACTGAGGAAACTGATGTGAAGTCTTAAACAGTCAAACTTCAAACTAATATTAAAAAGACTTTATTTGGTTTTACTTGGAGGTGAGTTGCTTGAGTTTTAATTACATGAGAAACCAAGTAATATAGTACCTATGTCTATAGGAAAAATAATATATAATGAATGTGATAAATTATAAAAAATATCTAAAAACTCATAACTGTTAAATACTAAAATAAGTTAAGTACTAATTTAGCTTCTGTCAAGTTCATAATAAAATGGAAATTGTTCTCATCTATCCTATAGGTTTTTCCCCCAGTGGAAATTTGTAATTTTGAAAGTAACCATTGTGCTAATAATTTTAAATTAAACCAAAATCAGAGTCAAATACCTGGAGTAGCTTACACAAACCAAATAAGAAATTATAACAAATAACTTTATGTCAAGGCTCCTGTGCAGTAATGATTTTAAATTAGAACACAACATTTCTAGGATAGGTTGCTCATTTAACATTTTTAGGATCTGTCAATAAGATTACTTTTGGTATGAAGCAGCCTATTTATTTTGATTAGAATCAAAATCCCCCAATGAAACAGAGGCCAACAGTAACACTTGACTACCAAATGCCCAGAAAGATACTGCACAACCTTGAGGATTCAAATGAAAAAAAAAAAAAAAAAAAAAAAAAACAAAGATATGAAATGTTACTGCTGCTTGCGAATACCATATGTACCCATTGAAAATAAAATTTTACAAAGATTAGCAAACTATAGATCTGAGTAGCTGATAGAGGACTCTGTGTTATTTTATATTGTTCAGAAGTTGCAAGTTTTCTATTATGTCATGAAATAAATTAAGACAACCCATTAGTTTTAGTTATACAATGGTATAATTTAAAAGAACAACTTCTTGTTGCTTTCTATTACAGAGAAAATGTTTAAGTATAAGTTGTTTTGATTTCATAAATGACTAAAGTTATTCAGTAAGATATGCTTAGAGTTATTTTCAGAAAAGATATTTTAATGTATTTACAAATTTCTTTCCCAAACCCATCTGTGTAAATGTCTAACAAACAGGAATAATTCTCAAATTTGGTTTTAGAAAAGGATCTCTGGAAACTTTTTAATTTAAAAAACTGTTTTGTTGATGATGGATGTGTGCTTCAGAATTACAAATTAATTATAAATCCTATGAGAAATGAATAAAAATACTTAAGAAAAATTAATACATGGAAGAATAAGTATATGAAAAATAAATATAGACTCTTCAGCAAATCCCATATCAGAATATATATACACATATATTTTTAGATGAACACAATATTTTTGTTTATTTATTTTTTTAATGTGGTGCTGATAATCGAACCCAGTTTCTCACATGTGCAAGGTAAATGCTGTATCACTGAGCCACAGACACATATTATTTTTGTCAAAAAGGAGAACATGAGAAGAAGAGGGAAGAAATAATGCCTTTTTTAATATATCAATGTCATGATCATAAAGAGACTTCTAATTCTGCAGCTCTTTTTTATTTTTTATTTATAAATGACAGTGCATTACAATTCTTATTACACATATAGAGCACAAATTTTCATATCTCTGGTTTCATACAAAGTATATTCACACCAATTCATGTCTCTGTATGTACCTGCACTTTGGATAATAATGATCATCACATTCCATCATCATTTATAACCCCACGCCCCCTCCTTTCCCATCCAACCTCTCTGCCCTAACTAGAGTTTTCTAATTCCTCTATGCTCCCTATCCCTATCCAACTTTGAATCAGCCTCTTTATATCAAAGAAAACTTTTGGCATTATGTTTTTTGAGGATTGGCTAACTTCACTTAGCATTATCTTCTCTAACTCTATCCATTTACCTGCCAATGCCATGAATTTATTCTCTTCTATTGTTGAGTAATATTCCATTGTGTACATATACCACATTTTCTTTATTCATTCATCTACTGAAGGGCATCTAGGTTGGCTCCACAGTTTAGCTATTGTGAATTGTGCTGCTATAAACATTGATGTGGCTATGTCCCTGTAGTATGCTGTTTTTAAGTCCTTTGGGTATAGAACGAGGAGAGGGATAGCTGGGTCAAATGGTGGTTCTATTCCCAATTTTCCAAGAAATCTCCATACTGCTTTCCATATTGGCTGCACCAATTTTCAATACCATCAGCAATGTATGAGTGTACCTCTCCCCCACCGACATCCTCGCCAACACATATTGTTATTTGTATGCATTATAGCTGCCATTGTGACTGGAGTTAGATGAAATCTTAGACTGCTTTTGATTTGCATTTCTCTAGTTGCTAGTGATGACAAACATTTTTCATGTATTTGTTGATTGATTGTACATCATGTTCTGAGAAGGGTCTCTTCAGGTCCTTGGCCCATTTATTGGGTTATTTATTTATTTGGTGCTTAGCTTTTGAGTTCTATATATAATCTAGATATTAGTGCTCTATCTGATGTGTGAAAGATTTGCTCCCAAGATGTAGACTGTCTATTCACCTCATAGATTGTTTCTTTTGCTGAGAAGAAACTTTTTTAGTTTGAGTTTGTCCCATTCATTGATTCTTGATTATAATACTTGCACCACAGGAGTCTTATTAAGGAAGTTGGGCCTAATCCCACATGATGAAATTAGGGCCTACTTTTTCTACTATTAGACACAGGGTCTCTGGTTTTATTCCTTAGTGCTTGATCCATTTTGAGTTTAGTTTTATGTGTGGTGAGAGATAGGGGTTTAATTTCATTTTGTTGCATAAACTTCCAAAAGCAAAAAATATATTTAATGCAATTCCAATCAAATTCCCAATGACATTCCTCATAGAAATAGAAAAAGCAACCATGAAATTCATTTGAAAAAAATAAGAGACCCAGAATAGGTAAAGCAATCCTTAGCAAGAGGGGAGAAGCAGATGGCATCACTATACCAGACCTTAAACTATACTACAGAGCAATAGTAACAAAAACAGCATGGTATTGGCACCAGAACAGACTCGTAGACCAATGGTACAGAATAGAGGACACAGAGATTAACCCACAAAATTACAATTATCTTTTATTAGACAAAGATGCAAAAAACATGCATTGGAGAAAAGATAGCCTCTTAAACAAATGGTGCTTTGAAAAATTTGCAGCTCTTATGAATAAACATAAAGAGAAAGCTTACTCTCTTTAATGTCTGTACATTTAGAATTTGTAGGGCAACTTCATTTCAAAAAATGTTCTCAGTCCCTTTTCTTTTGCAATAATAAAATATTTAGACTGGGTCCTTTACAATAAAAGAGATACAAGAGGTTTATTTAGCTCAGAGTTATGAATACTGGAAGTTCATCAATGGCAGCCCCATATATTCAGCCTTTGATAAGGGAACTCTAGCTCAAATTCAACATGGTAGATGGCTTCATAGTATAAGCATGTATGAGATAGATAGATAGATAGATAGATAGATAGATAGATAGATATTATATAGTGAAACAGAAAGGCAGAGAGATTCCAGATTTCTTTCTTTATAACAACCTGTTTGTATTTGAAGTAACAAAGATACTGTGAGAACAACACTAATCACTATCCAGTACACCAGTGACCTTACAGTCTTCCACTAGGCTCCACTTCTAAAAGGTTCCTCTGCCTCTCACCATTGCTACGTGGGGAACAAAGCTTCTAGGATATGAAACTCTGAGACATACACTCTAAGCAAATTGAAACAGTATAAAAAACATAAATTATGATTTCCTCTGGTACCATAACTTGATGACTCTAATGCATTTACTATTTCCAAGAAAGCTACAAAGGTTATCTTACCTCTTTTAATTTTTTTTTAATTTGTTTATATTTCTTTATTTTGAGAAATACATGAGCTTAAAGATTTCGAAAAAAAACCCAGAAGATTATCCAGATTGTCTTCTAATATTAACACACACACAAACAACTCAGTGAGACACACACAAAAAAACAAACAAAAAAACAACACCATAAGGAGCAAAGGAGACTGGAGAGAGTTAAAATGTATTTTCCTTTATTTCCATTAACTTAGATATAATAGGTATAATCCTTCCTGAATTTGATATCAATATTTCCAAAACTCCACTGTCTGAGGAACCAGGGAAATATTAAAGAGATATAAATAAGTTGAGATTGTCTGAGTCTTTGGTCTGATATCCTTAAGTATGGCAATATGACTATCATATTGCGGATGAATTGACAATTCAGATTCAAGAAGTCTCATACTTCCTTCATTATTGAAGTTGTGAATAATAAAGGCTTACAGGACTATCTGAGTAAATCTTTATTTTACCTTACATGAGACATTGATGAAAAGTTTCATAGATAATACTTAAGATTTATCTCCTATTTTTGTTGTAACTGCATTATGCTATCATATTAACCAATCTTATAACATATGCATTTTATATATTAGATGCCACCTGGCATCTCAGCATGTCTCACATGACCCAAATAAACTTCTCAATTCCACCCCACCCTTGTTCTTCTCATATATATATGTATATATATACATATATATGTATATATATATATATATAAAATACTGAACTACTCTGTGTGTGTGTGTATATATATATATACACACACAGTATTTTTAAAGGCAAATGAGTTTAGAGCAGAGAGATTAAAAGCTTTCTCAAAGTCATACAAATGGTGGCAGTTGGTTAAATCCCAGACAGTTTTTCCAAGAGATCTTTGGATATTGATAAAGAAAAATTGCACCAGATATGTTACACAGACAAAGAGAGAGAAAAGAGACTGAAGTCAATCTCCTAAAACAAAAGGCAAGTTAATTGTATATGAACTGGGGTGAGCTACTAAAAATGTTAGGGTGGAGGTTAGCCAAATTAGGCCATCTGTGCTTGATAATTGCCTCTGATCTAAGTTAGGCTTCTACTTTCTCTGGAGACTGGGAGGTAGGGGTGCTAACTTTCTTATGAGTTACACTTCAAAGAATGACTCACATGTCTTTGAGAAAGATTTTCCTGGGTTGTAAAACTGGCAAAATGTTTGGAGAGGATTTACATCTCAAAGAAATAGAGAAAAATTGTGATTTAAAAAAAATTAAGTAAATTCTCTTAGGAAAGGGAGGCTCTTGAAAGGTAGTTTGTATGTTCTGTTATTTTTTTTATTTTCTGTAAAATAAAATAAAACAAAACATTATCTAATAATATCACATAACTCTCTTACTCTATTGAGATAATCACACCAAGGATTCTCCAGAATGTTCAGTGATATATTACACACCTCAATTCATGGTAAGCTTGTGCTAGTATATATAATCATTTTATTTTTCATTTATATATTCATATGTATACATTTGACAAATATGAATTAGATAACTATTATGCTACTGGTAATGTCATATACTAAGGCAAATTAGGAGAAAGTAATGTTGCTTTAGGTATAGGAAACATGAATAAAATTTAAGGCAATAGAAGCCTACTGAGAATGAAATGTTTTTACCCACTGTTTGTTTTGATTATTTTACTTTGCAGGTAATTAACAGAGACATTTCTGAGTAATGAGATTGAGTACTCGGGTAGTGAGGATCTGAGGCAAAGTAACAATTAGTGCAATTACATTGAGTCACGATTTAAGAATAAATAAGGAGTGAATTTTAAACAGAATGGGGGAAAGTATGAGTAATTGAAGAACAAAGGATCAGACAATAAGGACTTCATAGATCATGTTATATGTAATAGCGACATCATCCTAAATTTGAGAGTTTACTTTGACGCAGTTTGATGCATTATCCATCAGGGACACACATCAGATTAATGGGTTCCTTGAAAAAACAATCTGTGCTTCCGTACTCTGGTATCATCTGAAATTGTGCATAAATGTTTAGCTATACTTTATGAATAGAGATCCTGGCAGTACATTTTTAATTTGTGCAAATTTCAAGGCTTTTCTTATACTTTATATAGCAGTGATGTTCAACTATAATCTTCTAAAGAATCCCACGTTATACTTCTGCCTAGGATGTTTAAAGTTGGAAAGAGTATCCACTCAATCCAAGAAGAAAATGATAACGATTTTCATTGAGAGAAACCAAATACCCTGGCTTCCTAGAAGAGAGAGGCCAAGAATCTCTTTGAGTGTGAGGTGTGTGGACTACTTTCCTTGTGGCAGAGTGCAAGGGAAAAGACAGTTTGTAATACAGTGTGTAAAAATAAGTTTAATAAAATTTAATGAATGTTAAAAGCTGGGTTTTAGATAGTATAAATCTACAACCTAGAGTCAAGGTGACTTTGCAAGAACTTTGAACTGTTTTCCACTGACCTACACTTGTATCGTGATATATATGTGACCTGTATTTATAGGCCAATTATACATTATTATTCACAAAGTCTTTTTTTTCCAATAATGATCAACATAAATAATAATAAAATCATTTTGGATAAAAAATAATAAATCATTTTTCATCATTAAGTAATTGGCCATGGATATATGTATTTTTATGGTACTGGAGATTGAACCTGGAGTCTTGTATTGTATGTTATTAAATTGCTTTGCCACTGAATTATAACCTCAACCTAAAATCAGTTTACTTTCATTAAATTAAAAATAGGCTTTTAAAATGTTCTTTCATATTCTTATTAAAATACCTATAATGAATTACATCGATTTATTTTTGTCTTTTTTTATCCAATTCAGATTTACATTAAGTATATTTCATGAGATATACCTAGGTAAATCTCAGTAAACTCTGCATAATTATAAGCAGTGAAAAGACATGTAATATCTTCCTTTGGTATTTTTTTTAAACAGGATGATCCAAAGAAATATTTGCTCCTTTTTTATTTCTTATGGACAAATTCATCAATTTAAACAGCAATACTCAAGTTTTTATGGCAAATATGTATGGAATATGAATTTTTGTAATCATAAAATGTATCCAAAAATTAGAAAAGTACCAATCATGATGATGCATGCTTGTGATCTCAGTTACTTAGAGACTGAGGAAGGATCATTGAAAGTTTAAAGCCAGCCTCTGCAACTTAATGAGACCCTGTCTTTTAACACAAATAGAAGGGATGAGGATGTAACTCAAAAGTAAAGAACTCTTAGTTTCAATCCTCAGTACCAAAAAAAAATGATATTTATGTGAATTTGACCTTTGCCTTCAAACAATCTGTTAAAATAGAGAGAATACATTAAGTTTCTATGATCAAAGATGGAAAAAGCAAAACTTAAAAGTGTTAAAATATCCATTGAAATTTATTCTGTTTAAAAGTTTTTTTATCACAGATATTTTAAGCAATAATATTCCATTTCAAAAATAAAAAAAAATATTTTAAATATTATGTTTTCCAAGCACAGAATGCACTATTAAATCTGTTGTTTTCAATGTCTTTCCTCTGAATGTGGTATTGTGGTCACTTATACAATTGTATTTGATTATTTCTCTAATTTTATTTAAATTTGTAAATCTTAGGCTTAGAACCTGATTTACTTAACGACACACAAAACAATCAAATTTTATCCCTTCCTTATACCATATACCAACATTAACTCAAACCATCAACCTATATTTTAAACCAAAATTATAATCATTACTTGTAGAAGAGTATGTAAGGGTAAATTCTTATCATTCATGTTAGGCAATGGTTTCTTAGCATTATATTAAAAGCAAAAAGAGCAAACTTTTTCTAAAAAAATATGTATATGTTACTTCTTCATAAAAACAGTTTTAAAGAATATTGTCAATAAAAGGAATGAAATGGATCCATAGAATGGGAGAAAGTATGTGCAAATTATGTATTTGATAATGGACTTAGAATATATAATTAAATAATAAAACTTATCCTTTATAAAAATAAGCAAAGAACTTTAAGAAGTGCTTAGTTTAACAGAGATATACAAATAGTAAATAAGCTTATTGGTATTTGATTAATATCATTGATTATATTAGAGAAATAAAAAGTAATATTCCAATAATGTATGATTTTGTGCCAATTAGGTGACTACAATAAAAACACAATAAGAAGTGTTCGTGAGTATGTGGATATATTGGAAGCTTCACATTGAAGCTTGAATTGCAAAATGATTTAACCATTTTAAAACAATAATTGAGTGATTTGTGAATTTGGTGAAGACAGAATTACCATATGGCATGTGATTCAATTTCCAACTATATATCAGGAAAAAGGAAGATATATTTTCATACAAAACCTGTGCATGAAGGTTCATTGAAGTTTTATTCATAAAAGTCAAAAAGTGAAATAATTCACATGTTTATCAACTTATAGATGAATAAATAATATTGAATTATATATATATTCAACAAAAAAGAATAAAATAAAAAGAGTGAAATACTATTATCACAACATGAGTGGGTATTAAAAACATTTTGCTAAATGAAAAAAGAAATTCATAAAAGACTACATATTTTTTGACTATATTAGTACAGTATGCCCACTACAGGATAATCCACAATGCCAAAAATGGGTTAGTGATTGACAGAGGCTGGGGCCTGAGGTAAAAGATCATAAATGTACTGGGATAATTTCTGAGACTGATTATGACAATTTAAAATTAGATAATAATTTTTATGACTTTTATGACTCTAAGAATATGTCAAAAACCTCATTATTGTAAAAGGAGATGTCATGTATGTGAATTTTGTTTTAATAAAAATTTTTAAAGATAAAAATTATAGGGGCTGGGAATGGAGCTCTGTGGTAGAGCACTAGCCTAGCATGCTCAAGACCTTAGGTTCAAACCCCAGTACTTCTAGTCATCTATTTCACTGTTGTGAGCAAAAGACCTGAACAAGAATAATTAGAGGAGAAAAAGTTTATTTCGGCATTCACAGTCTCCTCAGTCCATAGATGGACAACTTCATTAGTTTGTGGCAGAAGTGGTAGAACATCACGGAAGAAGGCAGAGGAAAATAGTTCAGAACATTGCTTCCTAAAGCAGAGAGAACTAGAGCTCTCTTACCTCAGACAAGATATAAAGTCCAAAGGCATGCCCTGAAATGATCCACTTCCTCCAGTCACACCCTACCAGCCTACACTCACCACCCATTTAATGTGTTTCAGGGGATTAATGCACAAATAATATTAAGGCTCTCATAATCCAAACATTTCACCTCTAAACTTTCTTGCAATATCTCACACGTGAGTTACCAGGGAACACCTGATCTAAAGTATAACAGCTAGAGGAAAAAAGATAATTGAAAAAAGAGGCTGTAACTGGAAAGTCTTTACCAAAGATAAAGAAAAGAAGACTAAGCTTCAATCCCATAGCAAGCCAGGGTTCTGTGTTTCTGAACGGGGCAGTATAGCCAAATTACAAGGGCACCTACTCACTAAATAGTCCTGGTTTAAATTTCAACCCTGTTGATTATTAGTGTCATAAATTTGGTCTAATTTCTGCATTTATAAATGGGATATATTGAATTTTTTAAGAAATTTAAATGAACCAGAACACATAAAATGCTTCAGTAATGGTTATATCTGATTAATATCAGCTATTATTATTATCTTAGTAGGCAGGATGTGGATAAATTGAAGCCACTACCCAATCCTAGATGCCACTTTGAATTTTCATTATCATACCTCCTTAGTATTCTCTGGTCTGTGAAAGTTTTTCTCAGTTCTTCCTTATTGACCATGAACATAAATGTTTTGTCAAGTAAAGTTAAATATCCTGTGTGATGCTGAACTTTTCTAATGATTTTTTCATGCTTAGACTGGAGTTTTAAGTACTAGGAAGAATTCCACAGAGGTAACTTGCCTTCTTAGCAAATTACAGGGAGCGTGGTGGTACAAATATGACTCCATTGGCGATGTTCACTTTAAAAAAATGTCATGTCTGACAGGCTTCTACATTCTAAATTTACTATATTGCCCTATGTATACTTTATTCTTCAGAAAAGAGTCACTAAATCCAACCTAATGAAGGTATCTACCTCCTAGAGGGAGTGCCTACATTTATTACTTGAAATTCTTTTCTAAGAAATATTCCCTCCAGTGTTATTTATATACACATTTATGTATGTTAGTATTAAATCACATGTATTTATGTTTGCTTTGTGTTTATGGTTGGCAGAATAATGGCAACTAGTCAAATCCACATCCTAATTCCTAGAACATGTGAAGGTTATGTCAGACTGGAGTTTGTAGACATATTGACTGTTAAAGACCTCAGGATGAAGCAATTGCCCAGGAATATTTTGGTTACTCTGTTCTTCTCATGCAATGCTTTAAAAGTTTATGTGTTCATAGGAAGATGAGACTTGAGCAGACTAGTCAGAGGAATGTAACTTGCTGACTTTGAAAATGGAGACTAAAGGGCAGGCAACAAATGATATGAAGGGCCTTCTGAAGCTGGAAAGAACAAATAAATGTACTTTCCCACAGAGTCTCCACAAACAAAGCAACCTTGCCCATAACTTCATTTAAGAACAGTGAGCTCCTTATTTGACTTCTGATTTACAGAGTTGATTGTTGTTAGTTCAATAATTATTCAACTATTACAGATATAGTAGTTTGCGTTATTTGAAGCCACTAAAATTGTGTTGATGTATTAAAGTAGTAATCAAAACTAATGCTGTGTTATAATCTTATGCTAGATCATTAATTTTATTGCAAAAATTATTCATTGGGACCACTGGGATTATTTTCTCATTAACCCTTACATTCCTTGGGAATGCTCTCTCTCTTTTTGAGCTTTACCTAACACTGCAAGATGATCTAGATTCAGCTTTTATTTTCTCTGCCCCACCATACAATTAGTATTTTTTGCCAAAACGTCTCATTCTATTAATTTTGGAATGATGTATAGAAACAAAGTTCTGGTGTGTCACTCACTGCTTCTAAGCCTTCACACCAAACAAGAGAGGGAATACATGCAAGTATATTTTTAAATAATATATCAACACAGACACATCTGTAGTCATTTCTGTGTATCAAACCTAACCTGGGTACATAATGATGTCTCAGACTAATCCGTTATCAGTTCAATCTTGTCTATTTTTTTTTTCCTGACTGTAAGAAAGTTGTCTCTTATCATTTTCTGTTTATTTCCTTTTCTCAGCTTTGATATTTACATAGAATATTTTCAGAATGGTTAAAATACTTATGCATGTGAGAAAAAAAAAGTTACCATTTAGAGTAAAGTTTGGTTTTGGCTTTAGAATTTTTAGTCAAATCAACACTGGACCAATGTTAAATACAATTGCTTCTCCCTGTGCTTTTCAATAAGGTTATGTCTTAAATTCATGTGACAGATTAATTTTTGACCAGTATACACTTCATTATATGATGTTCTTTATCTTATGTACTTAATTTTCACAACTTGAATTAATTTTTATGTTGGGTAGCTGCAGAAGCTTTAAGAAATATATAAAATTATTTATTACTCTTAAAATTTCCCTATGTCTCACCTTAATAAAAATCTACTCCTCGTTCAAATTCTGGCAACTAGTCATCTTATTTATCCCTATTATTTTGCCTTAATAGAATATCATGTGAATAAAAATGCATTAAATTTGTAGCTATTTTTATGTGTCTTCTTTCCCTTAACATTTTTCATTTAAATTTATCTACATAATTTTGTGGATTCTTCTACAACTCTGAATAATATTCCATCATATACATGTACAATTTATTCATGTCATAGTTGATGAACAGCTGGGTTCCTTTCAGTTAGTGATGATTACAAAAGCTGCTATCATTCCTGTACAGAATTTTCTGTTAAATCTCCAACTCAATTGTCTTATGCAAGAATTTTTTGGGTCACATAAGTCTATATTTAAACTTATAAAATATTAACAAACTATCTCAACTATATCTTAAATAGCATGCACCTTTTTTATTTTTCCACAACCATTAATGAGAGTTTCTGTTGTTTTTCATCTTTACATTTGCAATTATCAATTTTTAAAAAATTTTAGTCATTCAAAAATATGAGAAATGAAATAGACTTGTAATTTTAATTTGCATTCATAAAATGACAAATGATGTTGAAAAATCATTTAACATACCTAATTGCCAATCTTTTATTATATTTAGTTATGTGTCTTTCTAGATGTTTTGTCCATATTTAATTTTTTACCCTTGATTAACTTTAAGAAGCCTTTATATATTCTTTATATGTCCTAATTACATATATATTACATATATGACTCCAAATTTTTTTTGCATTGTGTGATTTGTTTCTCTTTAGTCATTAGGGTTTTCAGAAAACTAATTTGGGATTTTTATTTTAACAAAATCCAATTTTAGTTAATTTTTGGTTGAAGTTAATTTTTTAATGGAGTAGATTTTTGCATTATATCTAGAAATATATTATCAAAGTCAATGTCACATATTTTGTATTTTCTTCTGTAAGTTTTATAGTGTTACATTTTGTAATTAGTATATCACCCATGTTGAATAAATTTTTCTATATGGCTTGAAGTGTGTATTGAGGTTTAATGTTTTCAATGTAAACACTTGAAAAATGTTTCTATAAGTTTGAGAAGACTGTCCTTTTCCCATGAAGCTTTTTTGTTCATTTTCAAACTCAATTCACCGGAGTATTTTTTGTGCTCAAAACTGATTGGAAATAGCTGTATAAGCTATTAGTTGGTATTCTGAAAGAAAGTATGCTTGTCATATCTAGTAACTTGTTGCTTATAAGTCTTATTCTAAAGTCATTTTAATAATCTAGTGGCATATGCAATCTCATTTTATTCTCACAACCTCACAGAAACATTTTCAACCTCATTTTTATGTGCTTCTTTTAGATAATTTCTATAGCTTGCTTCCTTTTATTTTATGAATATTTATGATTAAAAGTGTATATATGATGTTAATACCCCCTTTTAACTAACATCAACAGTATTTCACATTTATTATATCAAAGGGTACTATGTTATAGACTCTTGATATTGATTACATATGTCCATTTTTCTTTATTTATATTTTTTTCTCAGTGTTGTATGATGAATAGATCCCACATTGTCTCAACAAGAATTCCATCTTCCTACATTCTATGATTATATTCTCTTCATTCATTGTGGTTGGGACCTGTGACATTCCCCTAACCATTGGAAAATGGCAAAGATAATAGGAGGCCATCCATTGATAAGGTTACAACATGCATTAAAATACATAGATATGTCCCAGTCTCCTGTGGTTTAGTTATATATTATAAAACTGTGTTAACTGACTGGAGGTAAAGATTTTCTCCTTGGCTGGATTGAAGAAGTCATCTGCCTGTGGTGAAAAAACTTGTAGACAAAGTCAAATGGCAGTAAACTGCAGGCAGGCAGGAGTGGAACACAGTCAGCAGACAGTAAGTAAATAAATAAATAAACAAACAAACAAATAAATTAAGGATCTCAATTCTTCATCCACAGGGAGATGAATTCTTCCAATGGATCCTTGATCTTTTCCCATTCTTGCTATGATGAGACTATATGTAGTTCAGGTAATAACTTGACTCTTAAAGAGAGGACCCAGCTAAATAAGACTTAAAAACCCAATTTAGGAAAATAGCGGAATAACAAATATTCACTTCTTTAAGCTGCAAGATTTATGTCAATTGTCTATGAGCAATGTTATGAAGTTAACATAGACTGCTTTATATAGTTGTTCAGGATGTGTAATGAGCAAATCTATAGAATAACCTTCACATTACAGTATGGCTTATTTAATGTAAAATCTGCATGACTATATGACAGTTCTGTCTTTCCAAATGTTAATCTACCTGGGGGAAATTGTTCATATCTTGCTCCTCTGTGAATCCATACTAGTCTATCTATATGCAATAAATATTCAATGAGTTGAAAATAAACATATCACATTGTGAAAAAAATAGTGCTTTTAAATGTTCAGCACAATTAGTATTTTTATTAACTGTTTTATACTAAAAGATCCTTGAGATCATATAATCCATTTTGCATGTTTTATTGATGAATGAAATAAAATACAGTTTTATACTGGCTTGTGAAAGCACACAATTTTAGTAAATTCTGGAACTGGCTGACATTTCATGTGTTCTACACCCAGTCTTATCTCTACCTGACATATTATTCTGTTAATTTTCCCAAATGTGTATTGTTAAATTACATCAGTGAAAATAAATATGAATAAAAATATAATTGCTCATTAAAGATATAAATGTCATACTTTTTGAATGACATAAATGCAGAAGAAATACAAATATTGTGATCAAACTATAATGTTTTTCCAAAAATACTAAATTAGTATTTTATGTATTTCATTGTTTAATGAATAAATTTAACAAAAATTTATTTAAGTTTATAGAAGTTTGGTTCCTGTGTTTTAGCACTTTTTGTAATGTGGTAATGACTACCTTAATGATTAACTAACTAATGTATGTATTTGTATAGAAAAATTGCGGGGAAGAAGAGGAGATGCCTCCCTCCAGAAAGTAGTACAGTATAAAAAATTTTGGTTCCCAAGGTTCAGGGACCCTCTAATATAATGTCCCTTACAGAGAGTACAGATATCCTTTCATCATTTTTATTCCACATTATGAGAATGAAGCTCTAGTACCTAGCACCAGAAAACACTGATTTTCTGGTTACTTCTGTTTATGTGAATAATAATGCGATTTTTTTTCTAACCCAAGATTGTCCTATATTCCATAAGAACTAAGATAGTGGTAGGCCAATTTGTTAGAGTGCAAGTAGGGAAAATTTGAAGATCCTGTATAGTTCTTGATGGTAAAATATTGTATTTTCCCACATAGTATATTTCTTTAGGGGTTTTTTACTTTTCTTCAACAAAATGATAAAAATAATTAAATATAATGACAAAGCAATCAAGAGGAAATATAAATTCCTCTATTTAGGGGCACTATCCTTCACCATTCTTCTGATTGTATATGATAGTTTATGTTCCAATTTAATATTGATATGTATTGTACCTTTAAGAATTCTCACTTAAAAGTTTTTATTTTTATTTATGCATATTTCAAATGAATTTTTATTTTCTCCAAAATGTATGTCTCTATAATATTGTGTGAATTTAAAAGAAAAAAATTTGCAAGGCAAAAAGAAGGAATGAATAATTTGTCCTCTAAATTATTATTTATTTTCCAAAATTCTGATCACTGTAATTTTTGTTTATATATATATATATATATATATATATATATATATATATATATATATATATATATCTCAAATAAGATTTACAGTGAAAAATCTACACGATAATAATTTTTACTAAAGTCAAAAGGGATATACATTTTTATATTTCAATAAGTATTTTATCATATCAATAAAGTTTCAGAAATGTATACCTAGGTTTAAAAATCTGGCACTGAATACATTTCTTGTTCTGATACCAAAAAATTTATTTGTCTTTTTTTACTGTGCAATAGCTTCCAGGCAAATTTTGCTTAATTTTTTTTTCAGAAATATAAATCTTAAACTATACTGAAATAACATTACTGCTGGTTTTTGGAAGCCATAATTATTCATATTATTCTCACTTGTCTGTTTGTGGTTCTATTGGGAAAGAAATACTGTGCATTTCATAAAGGCCTTCTGCCACGATTACCAAATCCTGCTGTGAAGTTTAAAATGTGTGTAATTGTACAATATTTGTGAAAATAATCACACTGTTTACATGCAGTGATGATGTTAATGAAACTAGGTCATCATCTTTAGACAAATGTTAACCCTATTAGTGGAATAAATATTCTCTGCTGAAATAATTTGCTAATTGCTTTCCCTTGATTCACATATTTGTTAGCATTTGATCATTTATTTATTCTACACATTGTTTTATTTAGGTTTAAAAATACTTTTAAATATATAAAAAGTCTCAATTTCTTATGAATTATATGATAATTTTAAGATAATACTCTGAACATTAGAATAATGAAAATATTTTGATATGCTACTGAATAAAAATACAAATAGAATTATACCTACATAATATGTTTTCATTGTTTTATTTGATATGCCATAAATATGATTAGAAGTAATTATATAAAATAACTTCTTAAATAGTCTTAATTTTATCTTAAGCAAGATTGGAATTATCATTACATACTTAAAAGCATAAATTTAGGCTCTTACAAACATTTTACTTTTGACTTGAAATTTAACTTTCAGAAACATATATTAAAACATATATTTGTATAACAACAAATCATTGTTACTACCTATAAACATTTTATATGATTAATGAGACAATATTTACAATGTACACATGGCAATGCCCATAAAATAAAAATATTCAATACATGTGCATTCTTCAGATTCTAGTCCATTATGGATTTTAGTTAATTCCTACTATTGTAAATGGTTCCACTTAACATTTCTTCTATTAGATAATCTTCTATTATATATCATGTTGAATTTATCTATCTATGGAAAGCATCAAGTTATATAAATAAAAACAAGGGCATCAATTATACTATATTCTTAATAATAATATACTATGTTTATAATCATAATTAATAATAATTAATTATTAATTTATAGAAGCTTATCTTTGATGTTGTGATAATTCAAAGTTGTCTCTGTATAAGGGATTCCTTTATCTGATATAAAAGAAAGTTTTGCATTTTAGGCAAAATCTTTCAGAGTTATATAATAGCTCATTAATCAAATTTTTCTATTTTTGATTCTTAAAAGACTGAGTTTTATGTATTTATTTTACATATGGAATTTATATTTATGTATGAATTGTCTAGGGCATATGCATAATGCCTCTATATAATATTTGAAATATCCTATTTATTATAAAGCTTGTAAGTTTTTTTTTCAATTTGTTTCTCATGCAAACATTTTTGTTTCAAGTATTTTAAAATGTGCTGTTATTTTAAGTCATTTGTCATTTTATTAATACAGAATATATATGTATATATTAAAGTAATATACATTAAGAATGAATAAAAATACTTCCACTAAATATTATTGTCCATAAATAATTATTTTAATTATCCTGAGATATCCATTAACTTTTTGATATGCCCAGAATTTAGGAGTAAGAAATGTTCTTCAAAAATTGCATGTACCTGCCCACTAAATGTATATAAGCTTAAAAACCTGCATGAGGAATTTTAAAATAAATGGATTTTGGGTATTCTTAAGTTCATAGAAAAGTCAGAGACAATATATATTGATTACCTGTTATTTAAAATTAATTTCTCAAACAGCCTGGCTCCTCTCATGTTTTTCTTTGGAAAAGAAAGTGGGTGGACTGAAATGAAAATAATGTCTTCCTATGCAACTCAATGGCACTGCTTCTGAGCTAGTTGTGAAAGAGTAAAAAGTGCAGTTTTTACTCTTCATTTTTTTACATTTCTTTTAAAAAATTTAACTGATACAAAAAAGCATAATTTCTGCATATTAATGGGGCAACATGTAATATTCTAATACATGTGTACATTGTGTAATATTTAGATTCTCATGTTAAACATCTCCATCTTCTCAAATGTCTACCATTTCTTTATAGGGAAGGCTTTCAAAACACATTCTTTTAGTTCTTTGAAATACGTAGTATAGTTTTTGCTATATATAGTCACCACTCTGCATTGAGTACATCAGAATTTCTTGCCTTTGTGCAACTGTAACTTAGTACCAGTTGATCACCTCCTTCATCCATCTGCACTGCATAACTCCTTCCCACTTGTAATAAGCACTATTATACTCTCAACTTTTTGTAACATCAACTTTTTTTAGGCTACACATATGAGTGAACTTATGTGGCATTTGTCTTTCTGTGACTAGATTACTTAATGTAATTATAGCTTTATCTTTTATTGTATTTTCCCTTGTACTTGTTATATCAGAGTTGCCTCTCCTCTGTGACACCTGGAAAAAGAGTGTTTAGTCACTTTCACATGCAGTGTCTTAATGTGTGCATATTAAAACTTTGCTATCGATTACATTTTGTAGTCCAATATATTAAAATATATGCACAAAAATTAATGTTGCCATGAAATCATATTACATGAATGCACTCTGTTTTACCCAATCAATAATTTAATGATGGGCATTATTTCAAATCGATGAACACTCTTGAGTTTTAAGTAGTATTATAAAGATATAAGTGTTATTTTAGACTACCATTCTATCTGAATGAGTATTTCCTTGGAAAATTTATTGAATATTTTAAATCACGTAAATGAAACACTTAAAATTTAGTGGACAATAATAAAACAATTCTAAAATGAGCATAATCATGGTGTTAATCCTATAACATAATTAGAACGCAAACATCGTCACCATCAATCAAAATAAAATAAAGGAAGGGAAGAAGGAACAAAAATTGAAACTATGATACAGTCATTTGCTTTATAAAAATGACCTCCAAGATATTTTAAAAATTTTACTCTATCCAGAGGTTGTTTGATATTCAATGCACTTCTATAAAAATTTCTTTGTAAAAGCATTTCACCTTTTCTAATCAGTTTTACAATTTTTATTTTTTAATAAATAATGATATTGGGTATATTAATTTCTATTAGACATTTATATTTCTTAATTTTGAATTACTAGTATCCTTTAATCTTTTTTCTTTATAATTTTTTTTGATATTTTCTGTTTCACGTGTAAATATTTGATTATACAATAACGATTTACCCCATTCAATATCAGTCTGTAGCAAACACTTTACCACAATTCTCAATCAGTTGCAAATTTTATCTTTCAATTTTAGATTAATATTTTTGTGTTCATAAAACTCAAATTATTTTGCTTTGGAAAAATTATTGTGTTTTGTTACATTATTCTCAGGTCTGGTGTCGTACAGAAATACATTCCCCATGCTTCTTAATTTTACATGTGTGTTTCTAAATATAAGTAGACACAGAAAAAAGAGATAATACAAAAAGTTATTTTGTGGTACCTTTTCCCGCTTTGTTACATTTAATAAAGATTGGAAGCTGTTTTAGTCAACTTTCTTACTACTGTGACAAAAAGACATGACAAGAACAATTTTAGAGGAAGAAAATTTTATTTGGAGCTAAAGATTTTAGAGGTCCCAGTCCACAGACAGCCTGTTCATTCCTCAAGGCTTCAGGTGAGGCAGAATATAATGGCCAAAGAGTACACAGGAGGAAAGAGTGGTGGCTCAGGACATGGCACTGAGAAACAGAGAAACTCCTCTCCTCACATACAAAATATATATGCCAATGTCATGCCCCCAGGGACCATCTTTCTCCTGCGACATCCTACCTCCTTACAGTTAATTCCTATAGGGGAATTCATTCATTAATTTGGTTAAGATTCTCATAACCTGGTCGATTCACGTTTAAACCTTTATTGCTTTGTTTCACACATGAGCTTTTGGACAATTAATATTGAAATCATATCAGAAGCAATGTAAGAAAATGAGAATATTTGAAATATTTTCAAATGAGTTTATAAATTATCTTAACTTATAGATCCATTAGAATCTTTTAATTGTCCTCAAAAACTTATTTAACTTTCAGGTGAACTTCTCTTTGAAATCCTTGCTCTTGAGGCTGCTTTTCAAATTTTAATACTTTTTTTTTTTAAATTTTGGGGTACCAGGAGATTGACTCAGGGCTAAGTAACCACTTAGACATATCCTCAGGCTTTTTTTTTTTTTTTTTACATAGTCTCATTGACTTGTTTAGTGCCTCACTAAATTGCTGAGACTGGCTTTGAACTCGCAATCCTCCTTCCTCAGCCTCTGGAACTGGTGGAATTAAAGGAGTGCACCATCATGCCCAGCTTTGAATATTTTAAATATTAATTTTCATATACCTGTCATTCAGATGCTTTATTATTCCCAATCCATAATTCTCAAGTACCTGACTCTGATTTTTCCCAAAGTTGTCATTTTCTCCTATAATGCTTATTCATTCCACAAAATTTAAATGTCACCCCATAAAAGTCTTCCTCACTCAGCTCAGATGCAATAGCAGAGAGCATTTTTCCATACCTGTGGTGAGTCCTCCATAATCAGACAATCTTTGTTTAAGGAAAGTGATGTGTATGTGTGTTGGGTCTCACCTTGAATCTGAATTATGACACACTTTACCTTCATATTCACTGTTTTTTTTTTTCATTTGGATTTTTACTGTTTCCCACGGGAAAGGATTACATGAGATGCCCCCAAGCATCTCAGGTTCTATTACACAAATATCATTTTCCTTCATGGATCACTGTATCATTCAATGCCTGAGTTTTGCATCAGCAAATGAAAAATGAAAGTGCCCACACTGTCTTAAACTCTTAAAAGTGCTTTCTTAGAAATATCCCCTTGTGTAATAGAGCAAATCCAACTACTACAATTTTTATGAAGTCTAGTATTTTGGGCCATAATCACAGGCATGGCAGACTCACTCTACTGGGAAGCAATAATATTACTTGCATTTCTCTATGTTTTTTTTTTTTGTGTGTGTGTGCATGTGGTGGTGGTGCCAGGGATAAAACCAGGGTTTTCCGCATGATATACAAGTTTTCTTCTGCTCCCTAAGCCTTTTAAGTCTCCTGTTAGTCAGTTGTTCATTGCTGCAAATCAAAGTACTTGACAAGAACACTTTAGACGATGTAAAGGTTATTTGGGGCAGACAGTTTCTAAAATTTCCATCCATGCTCAGACAACTAAGCCTCTGACCAGGAGGTGACACAGTCAGAATGTAGAAAGCAAGAAGATATAGTCCAAGGACATGTGCCCAGTGATTTACTTCCTTCAACAATTCTCCACCTGCCTACAGTTGTCTCTCAATAATCAATTCAAATGATTAATGCATCAAATAGATTAATTGACTGATGAAGTTATAATCACATAACCTAAACTTTTCATCTTTGAACATTCACCAAATATATAATGGATGAATTTTCAGGGGACACTTCATGTCCATACTATAATATTCTGCAACTAGAGCCCAAAAGTTTTATCCATCTCACAGTGAAAAATTAAATTAGTCCATCTCCCATAGTCACCATAAGCTTAATAGTGTAAGCATTGCTCAAACCTCTAAATCCAAAGTCTCTGAGACTCAAAGCAATTTTGGTTCTGAGTTCCTATAAAAAATCAAAAGCAATTTAGATACATCCACTATACAGTGGCAAAGAGTAAATATTTACATTCCAAAATGGAGGAATAGGGGCATAGAAAGAAGTGATTGGATCAAAATAATACTGAAATCCAGACAGACAACCATTAGATCCTATAACTACATGTCCTGCATCTAGTGAACATGGTAGTTAGATGTGAAATCCAAAGGTCTTGAGCAGCCCTGTCCCTATGACCTTGCTGTTTACACTGACAAGATGGCTCTGTTTATTTTCTGAAGCTTACCTTTGCAGATGTTCCACATTCCTGGCATTCTGAGGTCTACACTGCAGCTTCAGCCTTACTCTCACATCTTCATGCAGCACACTCTTGGTGGGTGCATACTGGAATTTCAACCTTGCTACACTTTATCTAGCCTCCTATTTCTTCCTTTTCAATCTTAGTATAAGTCTACATGACCCTATTACTCTATCATCCAGCTTTCCTATAGAGCTAAAACAGTCTGCCATCGGCTCAAGCAAGAGCCAGACTACATTGGGCCATAGCTGCAGTGGCCTATGAGTGTCTGTGTAGTCCAACATAGTGAAAGTAATCCTGGGGAAGCAATTTTCTAGGCACACTTGTGAAAGCAATATGACTGCCATATTTTAGCACCACTGAGGTATCTTATCAAAGAAGTATCATTTTTACACCCTTGACACAGCAATGGGTATAATCTTGCTAATTCCTGAGCATTTTTTTTCCTATTGTCTCTGTGCAAAGTACTTAGCCCCTCCTTAGTGGCAGTAATTTCTTCAACATTCACACCTTTCTTGGCCTCAGTTGTACATGTGTTTCTTCTCTGATCAAATTTTTAAAATTTTTCCTCTCTGATTTTTACATTAAACCTGGTTAAAAGTTGTCTGCAATACCCATGACACTACCTGAATATTGGTGTCACCTTGAAATTGGCTTTACCAGAAAACTTAGTTCATTACCATCAAAGTCATCCTTATGTGGAATCTCAGAATATAGAGAAAATTTAGAAAAGTTATTTGCCAAAATGTAACATAAATGATCAGTAGTCCAATTTTCAAGAGTTCTCATGTCTCCTGGATCCTCGTGAGCACTGTCTTTATTTCTGAATCCCTATAAGCATTCAGATCTGGGCTTCTACCAGAATTACTCATTAAGCTCTGCTTACAAAATTTTATGGCTTTTCTAGCCTGACTTTCAAAACTTTTCAAACCACTCCTACAAAGCAGTTCTTAAGACTTATGAACCATATGGTCAGGTATGGTCACATCAATGACCCTACTTATTGATACCAAATTCTTTCTTAGGAAACCAAAATATCTGAGAACATCTAATTAAAGGGGGATAGGTTTATTTTCAGTTCATGGTTTCAGAGATTTTGTCCAAGTTCTGAAAACCTCATTGCTCTTGCCTAAAGATGTGGCAGAACACCTTGTCAGAAGGGTGTGATAGAGAAAAAGTGAATAACTCAAGGCACCCAGGAATCTAGTGAGAGATCAAAAGTACAATCCAACCACACCCTACCTGCCCACAGTTACAACACAATTAATAGACAATTGGTGGATTAATACACTGATTGGGTTGCAGGTCTCATAATCTAATAATATTGCTTCTGAACATTTTTGCATTGTCATACTAATGAGTTTCTAGGGACACCTCATACTCTAAACAATAATAGGCATATCCCAACTGACTTATTTCCTCTAGCCATGGTTCAAATGCCTACATTTACTTCACAGTAGCTCATTTAAGTTATTAATCCATCCAATGCATCATTTCATGGATGAAGTTACAATTTTCATAATCTAATCATCTTATTGCTGAAAAATAACTATTGTCAAAAATTTAAAATTAAAAAATGCAGGTAACAATGTTGGTAAAAGGAACACTTTTACATTATTGGTAGAAACATAAATTAGCACAGCCACTATGGAAAAGAAAATAAAAAAAACTAAAAACTACCAGAGAATCCAGCTATTCTACTCCTGGATATGTAGCCATAGGAATCAAAGTCAGCATACTATAGAGATTCGTGCACCCCCATGTTTATCATTGTACTATTAATGATAATCAAATTATAGAATCAGCCAAGGCTTCCATTGATGGATAATGGATAAAACAAATATGGTACATATATACACAATGGAGTATTATTGACTGATGTAGAACAAAATCATATCATTTGCAGAAAAACATGAATTGAACTGCATGGATGAATGCTGAAAGAAAGTATGATGTGTGTGTGTGTGTGTATGTGTGTGTGTGTATATATATATATATATATATATATATATATATATATATATATATATAAATTTTATTCATCCATGAAAAATAATAAAATTATTTCAACAGGAAGCAAATGAATGGCAACTATGTTAAACAAAATCAGTCAAACTCAGAAAGTCAAGAGTTGTATGATTTCACTCATATTCAGAAGCTAGAAATAACAAAGGAAAACAAAAGTGGGGGTGGATCTCATGCAAATCAAGGGGAGATCATTAGAGGAAAGTGATCAGGGTTGGGGGCAAAAGAAGGAGGAGGGACATGTTGGGGAGTGATATTGGCCCAATCATATTGTTATATTTTATGCATGTACAAATGCATAACAATCAATTCCATCATTATGTACAACCATAATGAATCCACAAATGATGTGGGAAATAAAATGAATGTTAATTGGAGATCTCCATGTTACCATTGTTACTATGGAAATAAGGTATAATTTCAAACCCTGAATTTTTTTGAGAGATTTATATATTGTTTAGAAGTGAATCCAGTTAGCATGCGAAGTTGAGTGTGCAAAAATGTTTTTGGGTTGTTGGGTATTTTAAAAGGAAGCTAAATCACACAAGATCTAAAACAACAGAGGATATTGGTATATTGTGGTAAAACTGTCTCATATAAACCATTCACATCTGTATAATCATCTCTTTTTTGAATCAAATTTATCAAATATTTTACTGGCCAAAGAAGGGATGAAGTTAGACTCAACTTGATTTTTGTGATTGTGCTTTGTGAATTTATAGAAGAATATAGTTCTCTGATTATTTTTTGTGTGTTTCTGAGCTAAGAGTATTTAGTTTCTGCTAAAAAGAATGAGATCAAAGGAAAGCATTTGAAAAACTTATTTATTCTATCTTTCTACATTTTCCAGGAAATCAATATGATTCAACATGTGAAAAAATTACTTAAAAGTTTTCACTCACTAACTTTTCTTTCCTTCTCCAGGTTGTTCCTTTTGGTCACAATTACAAATATCCCATATTACTCTTTTTAATTTGAGCTCATTGGAGTTTGATAATACTGCCTAAATGAGTATTAACTACTGAAAGACCACCCACATTCCAAACATTCTCATTTCACAAGGTTAAAACATCTGCATCAATATTATTGTTAAGTTTTAGTTTTTAATCTATCCATGACATAGTTCTTGTACCACATGTAAGTCTTTATCAATTTGTCATGAAAGTCAAAATCCATAAACTATCTTCAAGAAAATCAGAGTACAATATTTTCTATGACTTAAACTAATTTTTCTTTCATGTGTCCTCTACTTAAATGATAGAAAATTTTAACTCCAAACATTCTTAGAATTTCCCTCCTTTTCATTCTCATACTCTTTGTCACCATTCCAAAAGTTTTAAGCAGTGGTAGTATATTTAATGTAATGGGGTGGTTCCCCAGTCATTTTTCCTTATGTTTCTGAAAAGTCTACTTCACAGATCAGTCAAGACTATCGTTTTGGGTAATCCCTCCTGGTCTTACAGTGACATGTCTGGAAAAGAAAAAAACCTATATTTAAGGTTGTCATTTAAATACCATAAAATGTTTTCTTTTCTTTCCTTTTTTTTCCTGGAGTCTTTCCTCTCTTTGCAGATGTTACAGGGAATTCAAAGTCTACAATGTCTACATTGTTGGCATCATTATCTCCAAATACTTTTCACTTTACTGTGTTTTTAATCCCCATTTTCTGTCAATGAACTTTTAAAATTTTACCATGTGAAATCTACTTTATTTTTGTATTGGATCATTATTTCCTCTACCAAATATCCTGAATTGTTGCTTTACTTTTTCCATTAACTTTTCTTGTAAACGTTCCTTTAGAAATATTCCTTAGGTTCACAGATTTTATATGTCTTATTTTATTACCATAATATTTCAGATACTCTAAATTCATGGATATATTTTTTCTTTGACCAAAAAACTGTTTATAAAATGCATTGTTTTTATAAAATTAATATGACAAATGTCCAAGTGTTTGTTGTTGCTGTTTATTGAAATATTTTCATGTTAGATTCTTGGGTTTTTTTATAATGATGATATACATTTTAGACTACACTTCAGAGATTTTATCTTAGTATTCTTTGTGGACTAATATTAAATTACTTAAAAAATTCTTTGACTTTCATTAAAAGGGAAAGAACATTAGCTGTTGATGAAACAATGAATTTAAGATATAACTAAACTCTTAAGATATAACTATATAACTCTTCCTTTTAAATTACATTTTTTGCTGAATCTTTGTTTGCATATTTGGGACTGTTAGATTAACGAAGCCTGAGATGTTTGTGTTACACAAACCCCCCTTTATCAAATTTTATTATTTATCAATTTGATGCATTTTTGCACTTGGAAATTATACCCTCCAATTTTAATTCTGAAGAACAACCTATTTATCCTCTGATAGCCTACTATTTCACTTGTTTGGTTTATTTTCAATTATATAAGCGGTGTTATATCAAGGTAGATTTTTTTCTTTATTTCTTTTAAATTATGTTTTAACACAGAATTCTTCTACAAAGTTGGTGTTTTACTGAAATTAATGTATATTACATGAACAGTAAGATAATGAACGGAAGAAAGGTAGAGAAGGTTGTACCTTAGAAGGAGAAATCTATCTGTTGATTATCATCTTCATAATGCTTTCCTTGCTTGTATTTGACCTGGCAAATGTAAACTGTGTTGCTATCTAATCCTTACACCCGAAGACCATTTATTCCTCATGAAAATTACCAACTTCCTGAAAATTTTTGGCTTCATGTTCTATAATCTGAATGATTGTGTGATGTTTTGTTATGACCTAAAGTTTAATGTTCATATGAGAGCTATAGTTCAACAAAAAATAAGATTTCATATATTGCATGTTTTATGACAGTGTTATAAAGTGGAGGAAAGAGACAAAGCATCTCAAAAAAACATAATAAAATGCAATTAAAATAATTATGATTAAAAAAATGCAATGACTCACAGCAACTCTAGAGATCTCTTTACTTCAAACTTGCAACCTGTGTTGCTTCTCTTTTCTTACCTCTGTCTTGCTTCTTTTTGTTGCATTTTTATCTGTATATTTACCTCTCTTTCTTTATGTGTGTGTGTGTGTGCATGTGTGTGTATATTTCTTGCAGAAAATAGTAGTAGTCATTCTTCCTATAAAAGAATCATTTTATCTCCACTTTTTAATTTTTCTTGATATCACTTGTACACTATCTATATAGTTTAGGTATTTAATATAAGAGCAGTGGACATATTTTTCTTTTTAATGTACCTTTATGTAAATAATACTACCTTCCATGGCTGTTCCTCTTAAACATAGAATACAATTTTAATCAAATAAGGCCTATATGATGAGATAAAGTGAAGTGAATTATGTTGGTGTTATGCTATATCATTAGGCTATGAATAAGGCTTAGGTGAACACAAGCACTATGATAACAGTCTGTTTGATAACAGAGAGGGTTAGTAAGCAGCTAGAGAGAGTAGGAAGAATATACAGTAATGATACTCTAGATGAAGGAATGACACACATCTTAGTCAGGTTAAAGCAGAATGGCACAAGACTTCATCATACTACCTAGAACAGTCTTAGGATTCATAATATACAGTAATTTTAATCAAATAAAAGTTTTATTCCTTCTTAATTATCTAAGCAAATATATATTCAATAATTACTGTATTCTGGTTGGGTAGTGGAGTAGGTACAATGCTAGAACATTGTGAATAAGAAGCATTACTTATGATGCTTGTACCCTTATGAGGAAGATAGAGGCTATGGTTTGGACTTAGCTAGTACTCCCCCCGCCCCCACCAAATATTCACATGCTGGAAGCTTGGATTCCCAATGTAGTGAGGCTGAGATGTGGTTGAATCTTTAAGAAGTGCATCTAGTGCAAATGATTAGGTCACTGGAAGGTACCATTCTTGGAAGTCCTATGCAGTTGTCACGGGACCCTATTAAGTTTCATAAAAACAGGTTGTTATAAAAATAATAATGATGGATCCTTGATCCCTCTGGCTTTCTGTCTTGTTATGTAATTGGCCTCAGGCTCTTACATTATGATGTCATCTTCCATATGGAGACACAAGCAAGGGGGCCAATACCAGAGGCCAAACAGATGGGACTATTCCATCATGGACCTTCAGAATCCGAAAATGAGCTAAGTAAATCTTTTTTCTTTATAAACCACCTAGTCTCTGGTCAATTGTATATTATTTAAAAAGGAAAGAATAATAATACAGTTATCCAAAGGGTATAAAAATGAGAATGAATGAACAATGGAATAAAAAATCAGCTTTCCATGTTCAAAGACTTCATTTTAAGAGGTACTATTTTGTTATTGTCTGTAGGCTTTCAAATTAGCCTTGTTTGTACTTGCATTACCACATTAAGACCTTATAATTTATAGTTAATTTACATTTTAAAAAATTTGAAATTCTTTTCTATTATGAAATCATTTCTAAAGTATTATTAGTTAATACTACTTATTTTTGAAGGAAATGTTTAAAATCCATTATATTCTAACTGATTACATAGTTTCCCTTTGTTTGTGGCTCTATGTTACCAACTCACAGTTGACCATAATTGACAGCAGTCTAAAAATCTTAAAAGGGAAATTCCCAGAAACAAATAATTCATAAGTTTCTAATTGCACATTTTTCTAAGTAGTATGATGAAATTTTGCCATTCTGCTTTGTCTTGACTAAGAGGTGTTTCATTCCTTTATCTACATGTTGCAGATTCTATTGACCCACTATTCACTTACTAGCTTTCTCTGATATCAAATTATCTATATCACACTGCTTGTGTTCAAGTAAGTCTTATTAATAGCCTAATGATATACCACAGCACAAACATCATTCACTTCACTTTATCTCATCACATAGGCCTTAATATACAGGACAGTGGACATACTTTTTTCATTGGAATGATGTATCATTTCACATCTTCACTTGATAAAGGGTTTGTATATAAGATAGTTTGAGACATAGAAATCACAGTTGCATTTTTATTATAATATTCCACCATTATTAAATTATATCATTAGAATCATTAATCTAGTCAGGCGTGGTGGCACACGTCTGTAATTCTAGAAACTTGGGAGGCTGAGGCAAGAGCATAACATGCTCAAAGCAAAAACCTTAGCAATTTAGCAAGGCCCTAAGCAACTGAGAGAGACCCTGTCTCAAAAGAAAAAATAAAAAGGACTGGGAATGCAGCTCAGCAGTAAAGCACCCTTAGTTTCAATTCTGGAAAAAACATTGATATCATAATGCCCTTAATTTATGAATTAAATATTATCATTCATAGGTATATAGAAAAAAAACAATATAGTGCCCATTTCTATCCATGGATTGAGGCATCCACTGAGAATCTTGGGACATATCTTCCGGGGTTAAAGGGGAGCTACTGTACTTTGAGAAAATCTTTAAACGTTTTGATTTTCAGTTTAAACTATCGTCTCATGTAGTTATATTTACATTTGAATTTGATATAAATATGGGTTACTTCATCTCCATCTATCTTTAGCATATAGATTTAAAAGTACTTCTAAAATATATGACCACAATTTTATCCTGAGAATCAAGGGGTTATTTTTATTTTATTATTATTTTTTAATTTGTTCTAATTAGTTGTGCATGACAGTAGAATGCATTTTGACACACCATATATAAATGGACTATAACTTCTCATTCTTCTGGTTGTACGTGATGTAGAATCACATTAGTTGTGTAATCATATATGTACATAGGGCAATAATGTCCAATTCATTACACTATCTTTCCTACTCCATAGTCCCTCCTCTCCTTCACTCCCCTCTGCCTAATGCACAGTAACTCTATTTTTTCTTAGGCATGTACATATTACCAATTAGCTTCCATTTATCAGAGAAAATATTCAGCCATTGGGTTTTTGAGACTGGCTTATTTTGCTTAGAATAATATGCTCCAGCTCCATCCATTTACTGGCAAATGCCATAATTTCATTCTTTGTTAAGGTTGAGTAATATTCAAATGTTTATTTTTAATCTGGTGACTATATAAAAAACAGACATTGTAAAATCATACATATATTCTCATAATTTTGAGTCTGAAACAAATTTTTATAAATCAAATAGTGTAAATTAATTAAAATAAATTTTATATGTAATATCAATGTCTAATTACTCTGGGAAATATGTTTTTTAAATTATTAAATATTATTATTAATTTTTATCAGCCTGATGAAAAATTTTAAATTCTTGTGTTATGAACTGAATGTATGTTTTCTCCCTCCTCTGCAATTCGTATGTTAATCCCTAATCTCCAGTGTGACTATATTTGTAGTTAAAAAGTATTGAAGTTTCAATGAGGGCATAGGGTGAGAAAAGATGGCAGAGAACAATCTCTTTCTCACTCTCCTTTCCTTTCTCAGCATAAACTTTAAAGATCATGTGAAGGCACAGCAAAAAAAAAATAGATAACTACAGTCCAGAAGAAGACCTTAAACAGACAGCAACCCTTCAACAACCTTGATCTTAGACTTCCAAACTGAACTACCATGAGAAAATAACTTACTGTATTTCATACCACTCAGATCATGATACTTTGTTTTGGCAGCTTGAAAAAATAAATATAATTTTAAAGATATTTGTATTGATACTGAAATTAATTAGTTATTAACATTTATTCAAGAAATTTATATTGCTTGGTAAATATTTTATTCTATTAGGAAATGCATACTAGATACTTATTTATTGATCTGTACATCAAAACAAAATTATTTAATTTATATATCAATACTATGAATAAATAAAAAAGCATAGGATTCTGATTATAAATTCATCTTTGTCTAGAAAAATTATGGTAGATAAAATAGCATTAAAAACTGAAATATTATTTGTATAAATTCAATGAACAATGCCAAAAATATTTAGAACCTGACCTTAAAGAAGTGGATAGGAAATGATGGGTTTGAGTAGTTTTGGAGCATATCAAAATGAATCCCAACACTGTGTATAATTATAATGCACTTAGAATAAGAAAATTCAAGCAAACAAACAAACAAAAAGGTAAAAAATGCTGCCTATGAAGGAAAAAAAGAAATGAATATTAAATATGGTTTGTAGTAATGTAAATTAATATAACTATTATGGAAAAAAGTGTCAACTTTTCCAAAAAAAAGTTTAAAATAAAGCTATGATATTATTTTGCAATCCCATTACTGGTAATATATCTGAAGTATATGAAGTCAATATGTCAAGAAGATATCTCCACTTCTATGTTTATTGTAGCATTGTTCAAAATAGCCATATAAGGAAACAACTTAAGTGTCCTACAGCTGATAAATAAAGAATTTTGGGGGGATATGTGTGTGTTTATAAATATAAAATTTCTAAGGGGAGACATATATGCATGTGTATTCATACACACATCTGATATGTATAAATATAGTATATATAATATATATAATATAGAGTATACATTATATATATATACACTATAGATACACTATATATATATAGTGTACATATTGTAGCTATAGATTTTATACTATGTGTATATAATACACTATTTGTTTATAAGTGTGACTGTATGTATGTACATATATGATAGAATATTATTCAGCATTCAAAAAGTTTAAAGTCCTATTATTTTTTAACATGAATGTAGGTTATTATATTAAGTTAAGGAAGTCAACTACAGAACACAAATACCATATGGTATGTATATATAGAATCTAGAAAATGGGATCTCAGAAATTTTTAGGAACAGTGGTTAACAGAAGTTAGGGGGAGAGTAAGGGGTAGGGAAAGTTGGGAAAAATTTGATCAATGGGTACAAAGTTGTAGTTAGGAGAAGTAATCTCTGTTATTGTAACAAAAGCAAGGGGGACTTTATTTGATAATGATGCACTATGTGTTTCCAAAAATGTAGAAGAAAGAATTTTTAATGTTTTCCCCATACAAGAATAATATATTGTTACCTTGGTTTTAGCACTATAGAATGCATTTAAAAAATCACAGCTACCCCATAAATGTGTATAATTTATATGTGTCCAATAAATAAATAAATTGTTGGATAATCTACTCTCTTATAGATATAAATAATATGTCAGTGTATTACTTCATGAAGATAATCAAAGTAATACTCAAATAGTATTGTTCAGGAAAAGGGGAAGTACATCATTGAGAGAAAAATACAAAAAGGCATTGTTAATATAAGGAATGGAGTAAAATATTCTAAAAATAGCAATTAATAGATGAATCATAAAGCAAAAGTTACAGGGCTTATAAAAATGAAATTTAGATATCCACATTCATACTCAAGACAATAAGGCAAAAATCAAAATGAAAAGTATATATTTTGCAAATATAATACTCAATATGTTAAAAATAGTTTTATAGTTAGTCTATGAAAAATGCAAATAATCGGAGAAAATGCATAGCAAAATTTTAAAAAGTAATAATTTTAAAAAGCAAAAATATTTGACATAAGGACTTCCAATTTAATGATTCTTTTAAAAATAAAAGATTCTTCATGTATGTTTTAAAAATTGATTCTTTTTTATTTGTACATGAAACGAGAATCCAATTGGATAAAATTATACATGCATAGATTATATCATATTTTAATTAGGACCCCTTTTGTGTGGATGGACATAATGATGGGATTCACTTAAGTATTTTCATATATGTACATAGGAAAATTGTGTCAAATTCATAATTTTAAGTTATCAAGAATTTGAACTTAGTATTACTATATGTCTACTAGGTTTGAGCAGAAGCCTAGAAAATTTCTTAAAAATTTAATGTAAAATTGTTGGTGGTATTTCATTACACTTTTGAAAAATGAAAAATCTAAACTTTCAAATCTGCTGTTTTCCTTTACATGAGGAGGTAAATATTCTTAATTATCTATTTAATATCAGAAATTTCTACCATATATCTGGGACCTTATAGGATAGGGGAGTGTTTCCAATTAGTATTTTTTTTCAATTCTGTGAAATTCTTTTAGAAAACATTAAAAAATATCTATAATTAGGATAGTTATAGTAAGAAGCAACTGGAAAAAAATGATAACAGAAGCAGTGTGGAAATTAGTTAGGGGTTATCATGAGGAGCTCTGTGCTCCCAAATTACTTCAGGATGTTTTATTTAACTGCATTATCAAAACAAACAGCTGATAGAGAATGATAGTCCAATATTACTTCCTTGTAAGCACTAATAGAAATAAATAAATAACATTAGTTTTAATAACAAAATAGTGAAATGTAATATTGAGTAAAAAATGTTTTAAAATTTTTAAAAATTTTTCAGATGTTAAAACAATGCATTAAATTGATTTTCCTCACATCCACCAAATGCATTTCCGAGCCCACCTATGTTGATGTAGTGTATATTTTTGTTTTATTTCACTTTATTTGACAAAATCAATAAAACTCACTTTAATGCAATTTTATTTCTGTACAATGAAAAACTATGCATGGACATAAAAATTGCATTTTAACAAAATCACTCTACCAACTTCCTAAAAATGTCACTGATAATAGAAAATAAATTTTTATTTTTATTAATGTCAAAGATCACCTTTAAAAAATTGCTAACAAACTTTAATTATCTAAATAACATCTGTCCAGAACCTCTTGCTTTCATTCTTCCTTTTCTGTGTAGTACTATTTATTTTAATTATGAAATTTGTCTTTTCAGGAATACATTTTTCCAGGACACTTGTGAAGAATTAAAATTCATTTTAAGAGCTAAGTATGCCTAGAAGTCCTAGGCAGGTTTAGATAACAAGTTGGGTATTTTGTCATTTTCTGTGTATTATATATTATTTTGCCCTTATCTGCCTGAATAAAATAAAGTGTATTGTTTCCAGCCTTTTCATCACAAGAAGAATAAAAAAATGTGATATAATAATATTTTCCCTTAAAATCATATTAGAATAGATTCAGTTTGTTTGGTTATTTGGTATTTGTTGTGCATTGCTGTTATTATTTTGTTTCTCTTAAATAAAATATGAGGTGAAAAGGATAAGAAACCACAAGTAATTTGCACTTTAGGAATTAAAGATGAGCCTCTCATCAATATAGTAGTTCTAGATAGTGAATATTTGGATTCATTTGAGTATTATCAGTTATCTTTTTTATAATATTTTTGTGAGTGCATATGTGTGAATTATTCAGCTGATTTATCTCATATATGTCTTATTTTACATCTTCTTAATAGTTAGGAAGATTAAAAATATTTGCTCTTTATATATTTTCATTCTGTCTTCACATATCTCTAGCATATACTTAGCTTAGTCCACATTATCTGAGAATTTGAATGTTTCCATTTTCTGGTATTTTCTATAATGTAAGGTTGTAAATGAGAACTGAAGACATTCAAAACATCAGTTGTGTAACTGATGTAAGACATCCTGGAGAGGAAAGTATGTACCAGGGTCCCAATCTCACTTCTATCACCACCTTCCTCACAATTGACTTTTTTGTATTTATAACCAAGAAAGGTGAAAATGACTATTTTTTACTTCCAGATGCAGAAGTTTTATGTCTTTTTATTTCAAATATAAGCTTTTTATTTTATATTATTATTTTTATATCATTATTTTATTATTATTATTTTCTATTTTTATATTATTATTTTCTTTTTATTTCAAATATTTGCTTTTAACTTTTTTTTCACATTACACATACACAAAGAAACATCTCTTAAAGAAAAGCTACTGATATGTGTTTCCATATCCTATTCTTTGAAGACTTCTTTGTAGTAGTACAGTTAATGGTAAGGTGGTTGGATTTCTGGGTGCTCCTGTGATAGTTCCCTCAAGTTCACAGCATTAAGACATTCCTAACAAATTTGTCCTGAGGCACTTGACTTGTGAACAGATGGCTCTGTGGACTTTTCACCACCATATGAAATGGCTAAGTTAATCATTATTCCACTTCACATTGACTACTTTGCATGTGTCTTTAAATTGATCTCTTTCTCCCTTAAAATCAGAGTTGAATTGGTTACACTAAATGCTCTGTTGTTATGGTTTAGATGTGAGACAATGCAAAGAGGTTCAGAGAAGAAATGACTCTCATAAGGGCCTTAACCCCATAGTGAATTCATCTTCTGGTGGGATTAATTGAGTGGTAACTAAAGGCAGGTGGAAGTGTGGCTGGAGGAGGTGGGGTACTGGGTGCATGGCTTTTGGGTATATATTTGTATTTGGAAAGTGGAGATCTCTCCTTCTTTGCTTCCTGATTATCATGTGAGCTGCTTCCCTCTGCCACACTCTTCTGCCATGTTGTTCGGCCATGCCTGGAGCCCTGAGGAATAAAGCCAGCTGTCTGTGGATTGAGACCTCTGAAACCATGAGCCCTCAAATTAAGTGTTTCCTCCTCTACAATTATGCTGGTCAGGTCTTTTATTCAAAGTGGTGAAAAAGCTGAATAAAACTTCTGGCCTCCTGGGTGATTGTGTCTGCCTAATTCATCTTCCCTCATGAATTTCTCTCCCACTTTCCAATTTAAAATGATATAATAACTATGATACCTAGATTTCTCTGTTCCTTCCCTGTTTCCTCTCCATAGTCATCTCAACTGACTGGATTTTTATCTCTTATTATTTAATAGAATGAAAGAATGCTTTACAGTTACTAGTGGCCTTGTCTTCCAAATTATTATCTTAGTCATTTTAAGAAATTATTTTCACTCTTCAGAGAAGAGCTTATAATAATCTTCATTCTTTGTCTTAACATAAAATTTATTAAAATTCATTTCTCCAAAATACTTAGTTCATAATTTTCTTCATGTGATGCATATGGAGTAATCCGTAGAACACACAGGTATCCTACCTCTAGGTCAAAAACTGCTCTTGTATATTCTCTTTTTTGACAAGCCAAATTCACTCTGTCCTACAGCTCAGAATCTTCTTGAATAATTTGAAAACAGTTAAGATGTCAACTTCCTGTCTTAAAAAGGCTTGTAATTACAATGGTCAAGTTTAATTTGCCTTTAACCATTTGAATAAATAAAATATCATATCCATTAAGTTTGCACTGATGAAATATTCAGCCTTTATAAACATTTGACTGTGAAATGGAAGAGGCAGAGAAGATCAATGAAACAATTTAAAACAATCTGTCTATGTATTAGGGATTTCTTTAAATACAGCATCAACTGTAGAAAGGTGAAAGCTATAGTCTCAGATGATATACATATCACAAGTTATTGACCATGGTGTAGATTAGATATATCAATACAGTGCAAAAGTCTCATACTAATGCTCATTGGCATAGATCATATTGACAAAGTTCTTATGTTAGAATTTCACAAAAGTGTTTTAGAGACAGAGAAAAAGGAAAGAAAGGGAGCAAAGATGAAATAAAATAACACGCACAAAAAGGATATGTGAATTTAAACCCTATAATTTTACACATAAAGAAATAGAAGCAAAAAGGGATGAGACTTGCTGTACAAAAGCCAAGCAGGCTAACGGTCAGCAGGAAGATAGTTCTGTGGTAGACTGAACATAATGAAGGTCATTGTCAACTTTCTATGGTGAAATGAAGTATTTGAGACAATTAACTTAAAAAGAGAATAAAGATTATTTTGGTTCATAGTTTTGATAGTTCCATTCCATGAGCCATTGGCTCCATTGTTCTGATCTTTGATGTGGCAGCACATCATGGCAGGAATGCATGGGACAGGAGAACTGTGTATTTCAGAAGCTGACAGCCAAGAGACAGAGGAAGAGGAATACTCCAGGTTCTCACAGTTCCATGAGGACCATCTCCTAAAGGGCCACAGCACTCCAATAACATCACTCTGAGGCCAATCCTTTAGTACATAGAACTTTTGGGGAAATATAATATTCAAACACAGCACAAGTTGTCTGCTGAAGCTCAAAGTATGACTACACTTATAGAAAGCACTGTATTTGCAACTAAAATTTCACATCAGTGATTGAAATGCCTGATACCTCAGGTTTTTCATAAAATGAGCATTATGGCAAAACATCTTTGTGGGAATGTTATAAGAATTAAAAGACAAAAATGCTTATTCTGTTCATGACCTTGTGGGCACAACCTCAGTACTGTACGCTATTAGCCCTCCATACCACCAAAGTCTCAGTCCAATTTTTGTTTGTATCTTCTGGATAGTAATTATTGATCTTAAAATAAAAATCATAAAACCATAAAACTATGGAAATAATGCTTATATAAGCAGTGTAAATATTTATGTATTGTTAGTTTTATATCACTAAATCCCAAATGGACAATTTGCACATTTAATATTATTTTTCTATATCTCTTGGCAAAGGCTTTTATATGTGCAGAATTTCTGTGTTCAACCCAGCTCTTCTAAGTACTTCTTTTCCCTTCTTTTTCTTACCAGCATTCTCAAAGATGAATAATACTTTCTTTAAGACAATATTTCTACATCTAAAGCCTAACAGACATTTTGCTTTTCTTTGTACCCTCTGTAAAAAGCCTTTCTAATGGAGAATACTTGTCTTTGCATTTTGCATTTTCCCTTATCTAAAGAGAGGGCTGCCTGCAGGAAGTCCCTTTGAGTTCTAGGAGGTTGCTATAACCTTGTTTGTGATTAGATTACCAGCACTCTCCTGCTTTCCTGCACTGCATATCTAAAACTCTAATGAAATGAAAATGATCCAGACAATGACTTTTCCTAAGATTGTATGGGGTGGCCCGTGGGTCATTATTCTTTTCTCAGAAAGAAAACACACCTCTCATTTTTACTTCAATATTATTTTGAAACACCATATGTATTTTTAGTTTTCTTTCCCTTTGACTTTAAGATATATAATGGAATAGTTTAATAGTTTAAAAGGAAAGTAAGATTAAAGCTGAAAGTTTTCCCAAATCATAAAGTCTAATAATTTACATTTTCTGACAGAATTCTTTAAATTTGTGTATTTTCTCTAATGTTTGTATCATAAATATTTAACCTTTTAAAATGTGTTCTACCACTTGCTAAGAACTAAAAAAACAAAATGCAGTATGCAAGCAATTGCATAATAAATTACCATTCTACCAAAAACATCAAAACAAATGTCACTGGCTTGTAGTATCATCAAACTAATGCACAAAATGTTAATTTTTCTAGTTGATTCAACTGAATTGAAATTATTCATATGAAAGACTGCTAAGTGGATGTTTACACTCTGGCTTTGGAATGTAATGTAAAGAATTATAGGAATTCAAATGATCAGAGTTATAGTGAAAAAATGACAAATAGTCTTGGGTCTACTAATGATGGTTCTTTCAGGGGATAAAAATGACCTTGAATTTTATGAGAAAGAATAAGGATTTGAAGAAATAATAGAAAATCTTCTTTCCCAACTATATCAGAGAGAATACATATACTTTAGTTTAATTTTGTTTGTTGTCATTGGCATTATTTTACAAACAAAGTCAGAATTTGGGAAAGGATGGCATTGAGATAGTGTGAATTTAAAGTAACATAAAAGGTATCAAGAGAGCAAAATATTTAGATGAATCTGGAATGGTATATTCCTGGTCACTAGCTCTACAGTTCACAGATGACCATTAATCCAAAGAAAGAAAGAAAAATAATCCAGAGAAGCCATCAGAAAGAGAAATTTGCAATATTTACTCTGTCTTCTCATTAAAATTATGCATTCTTATTGTGATTCACATTCAGGAAAGCAAAAGAAATGAAAAATTTGATAAATATGGAAAAATATTATACTTTGAGAAGGAAGCCTAATGAGAAAATTCACATAATTTAAAATATACGGGAACTTTATTTTTTCCAAACTCTTTGGTGCATGATTTTTTTCTTGCTACAAAATTCTAGGAAGTTCAAATGTGGGAAGTTGATTTACTATAATGTGGATACTTTAGTAGAAGTCTATAATGCCTATCTCCATGGTGCACCTACAGGGAAAAGAATGTAAAATAAGAATGAGAGTGAGTTTAAGACTCAGAGGCAAAATAAAATGCTGGGGTTTTTATTTGGAAAATGAAATTGGCATTTGCCAATTCTGTGCAACTATCTGTTATAAAATAACTTTACCAAATTTAAAAACCTACTTGGCTTCACAAATGTTGGGGATATGAAGGCAGGAGAATAGAGAGGGGAAAGAAAAAAAACTAGGTGAAAATTTTCCATAGAAAAGTTATACAAGGAAGAAGGAGACATAGAGTGTTGTGACTTCCTTAGTACAAACATGGAACTGATATTATTCAATGCTGTGACAACACTGTATAAACCTGTGATTAAGAATTTATTTACTAGGGCCAGGTGCATGCCTTTAATTCCAGCAGCTCAAGAGGCTGAGGCAGGAGGATCCAGAGTTCAAAGCCAGCCTTACCCAAAGTAAGGTGCTATGCAACTCAGTGAGACCCTGTCTCAAAAAAAAAAAAAAAGGGCTGGGGATGTGGCTATAAGCAACTCAGTGAGACCCTGACTCTAAATAAAACACATAAAAAATGCTGGGGATATGGCTCAGTGGCTCAGTGGTTAAGTGTCCCTGAATTCAAACCCTAGTATGAAAAATAAAAAAATACTTAATGAATCAATTAATTAAAAATGGAATAAAATATACCTCATAGAGTGGTTGTTGGAATTAATGATTTTTTAAAATCTTGGGAGAAATTTATTCGTAGTGGGTTCTCAGTCAGTATTTATATTTGTTAAAATTTTTGTTCTTGGATCAAGTCTAACATGCACAGTTTGTATCTATAAAAAAACTTGTAGAAAATATATGATGGATAATATTGTCATTTTAAATAACATGATGACCTGGATCATACTTTGACAACTACTGTTCTTTCTTTAAGGTACATGAGATTATGACAAATCCTACCACAGATTAAGTCTTATATTCTATCTAACATTTTTATTTGTTTGTTCATTTTTACTACTAATATTATTAAACTTAGTATATCTTAAATTTGAAAACTAAAATGGAACTAATATTATGCAAAAATGGTTAATGCAAAGTTATTTAAAGTACTGTGATTAAGTTTTTTCTAAGTATGTCTTTCTCACTTGGAAGCCTTCCTCCTGGAGTTTGTGAAACATTCTGACATTGTCTTTACTGAGCTCCTATTAGAAGAGTAATGGAGAGGTGTCCATGGAGAATTTCACTGCTTTCCTGGTTTGAAATTTTATTACCTCAATTCTATAGCAAAACTCTCATTTTGCTGAAGCACATTGTGCCTAACATGCCAATAAACAGATTGTGAAAGTTCTATTTTCTGAAAACTTCTTTTTATGTAATTATCTTTATAGGGTCTTCGTTATTACTTAGTAATTTTGTTGAATTTTATAATTATAATTACAATTATCAATTATAATTTTTTTCTGATATTTAAAATTAATTTTTATTGCTTTATAGCATCATTTTTCCTTGTGGAAAGATTTTAGTCTGATTATTTTTTGTTTTGTAGTCATCTATTTTATTTTTCTTGATTTTGGTTTATTTGGGGTTTTAATGTTTTCTTCAAGGAAGCTTTTATAGTCCACTGAGTTATGAAATATCTGAAACACAATATATTTATAATACTTTTTAATGAATTGTGTATGTGTATATATATTTTTTGTTTTATAAGCTAGTATTTTTTAATCTATAGAATTTTATCTTTAATTCTGAGGAATTATCTTGTACTATTTCTTTGATTATTTTTTATTCTTCTAGAGAATGAGTGTGGCTGTGTTCTAAGCCAGATAACAAGTTCAGATTATTCTCATCCTTCATTAACCATCCTTCTTCCCCTCTTTAACTCTGAGGACATTCATTCTTGCCCATTTGATGCAAACATTACTAACTCTCTTATAAAATGTTTGTGACACGCTGAGAATTAGTATATGGTAGCTTAAGCTAAATGAAACTTTGTTATATGACTAAATGTTTGTATATATAAAAGCTTGTAGAAAATATATGATGGATAATATTGTCATTTTAAATAGCATTTTGATACTACCTAACCAAGAAAGAGAAAGGGGAATTAATTTTATTGGAAATCAGAAAAATCCAGTATTATACTGTGCTGACCAGAAAATAAGTAATAATAATAATAATTCATAAAATACCCACAAAAAAAAGAAGTACAAATCTTAAAAAGTTCATAGCCTATTAGGGCATGGATACATGAAAAATGAATAAGGTTAAGGTTATATTTATGTGCTATAAAATAAATGAATAAAAGTCATGCTGATATTTCATAGAATTAATCCATATATTTCCATGTTTGAAGAGTGGGATTGAGAGGTGTTGTATTTTAATAGTTTCTGAATTAGTCATTTATGGTGTGGTAAGGACATATATGAAACTGAAGTGTACATACCATGAATCACATACATACTGCCTAAGATAATCATAATCTTGTTAATTATAAAACTATAATAATCTTAGTAATTTTAAAAATTTTCCTAGATTTCTTCACTTGGTGATTTATGGAGCAGAATATTAAAATGTTGAATGTATTTGGAGAATAAAAGTGACATGAAATGTTATTCAGCCTTGAATGTCAAGCTGAAGAATGTATTGTACAAATTTAGAAATGGGGATTTGAATGAGTCAGAGTAGATAAATATATTTTAAAGGGTAGTGTTATTATCATTGAAAGCTCAGCATTAGGAAATCCTAAGAAATTTATATACTAAAAAATATTCACTGTATTTCTAACACAGAAATCATATAATTAAAATTACTCTTAAAATTTGATATGTCATGTATTCAGTTTCTACTACTTAGTATAAGGGATATGACCAATACAACACTAGAAATATACTCTTTTCATATTCTGGAATTGCAAAGATGATATCACTTGTTAGGATTCTTTAAATGATTAAAATCACTTTGGAACTATTGCAAAGACTGCTCAAGATATTGTGGTTTTATTATTACATATATGCCATGAGAGAGTTTAATGTTTTAGACTCTATACAGTTGATTTATGTCAACATATTAGCATTATTTTCTTTGTATATAATTTCTATATATCTAATTTCTTATAATTAGGTATATATGGCAGTAGAATGCATTTTGACACATCATACATAATGGAATAAAACTTCTCATTCTTCTGGTTTTACATGATGTAGAATTATACCAGTTGTGTAATCATATAAGTACATAGGATAATAATGTCCAATTCATTCTGCTAAGTATATTTTTTAAAGGGGGTAGGTGTGTAAGCATTTCTAGGTTTAATCTTTGGAGAGAAGCAAGTATCAACCCAAATGGTATAGAATTAACAAAAAAAAAATATTCAACATGCCTTTGACTTGTTTAAGTGATATATTGTATCTCTAGATATTAAGAAAATATAATGTAGCACAATTTCATAACTGATGTCATATTGCATTACTTGAGCTAATCAAATAAAATTTTTCAACTTCTATCTGCCTACTGTTTGTTCCATCTGTTTGCTTGGTTCTCACCATATATTTTAGCATATGAAAGTCACTTTAATTTTTTAACTTTTCAATTTTTAACATTTATTTTCATGCACATTTCTGCAAATGTAAACTTGAAGGAAGGTCACTGAAAATATAAAAACTTGGATTTTTGATGAAAATATTTGAAAAACCTATATTTAAACACATAAATATGGATAACTCACTTTTTTTCAGAGTCACCACTACCTAAATGTCCGCCACCTATGTGGCAATAGGTAAAAAAGAAACTTTGCTTTACTTTAAATGTGTTTGGGATCCATTGAATAGGAAGTGGAAGTGAGATAGGGGAGATTTGTGGGTTTTGATTTCAGAATGCCCTCGAACTACTAAATGTACTGTAGAACTTTATCTGGACTCCGTTTTATCTGAAGAACCTAAAAGAGTGAGATAGTTGTTCCTTCTCAGTATTTGGATTGAACTCAATACTCTCAGGTTAAAAAATTCTAGAGGAGTATTTGCAAGGGTTCTCCTCCGCCAGGAGATCCCTCTATCAGTAGAACAAGCTTATACTGCTACTAAGCATATCCTTTCTTAATATTTATAGTTTATATAAAACTGTCACTGTTATTTTATGTCTGGTAATTTCATATGTGAATATATTCTCCTATATCAATTTATTACTTTCACATCTCATGATTTATATTTAAATTTTATGGTAAATTAATTGAGAGCAAACATCATTTAGGTGTTCAATTAATGTGGTATTTAACTCTTATTCCATAGTCTATGACGGTTCCTTCCCAAAGTTTTTCAATTCCAGTGTTACATTTTTTGAGCTATTCTGTCAATATTACTTTTATTTATTTATTTACTTATTTTGTGGTGCTGAGGATTGAACCCAAGGCCCTGTGCATGCAAGGAAAGCACTCTACAAACTGAGATATATTTCTAGCCCTTAAGTATTACTTTTGATCAATGTAATTATATCAATATATATTTTATTAGCCTACGATAGACTGGAAAAAACAATACCTATTCTGAAATCATTTCTTGGAAGTTATGATGTCTTTAAAAGCCAAGTGTGTAAATATTTGTATTTCAAATATTTATTTTTCAGTATTCAATAAAGAATATTGAGCATGGTTAAATTTAACATAATGTATTATAAACATAATTTGAATATTCTAGTTGATATAATATTGAAATGTTTTCCATTTTAGGCACAGAAAATTTCATATTCAGTCAATCAATGGTTATCTATCAATTTTTCAATGTTTTATATCCACAAACATAGAAAGTATAATGATCTTCACTTAACAATTGCTTATGAAATGATTTATGGTATGCTTTACTTAGCATATCCTCTTTCACAGATGACACCTGACATTGTACATTTTTTAATATTAATTCTATCCATTCTTTTCATTGAAAATCTCTCTTAAAAAAATGTTCCTTAGAAGGCATTACAATTTTTCTTGCTTCCTGATTATTATGAAGTGACATTTTAAATGTATTTTTGAATATGTTTTCTACTTGTAAATACAAATTATAGGTCCATGGAAATTTTAACATAAAAAACTTCAAATTCTAATTACTTTCTGACTATACTTGAACTACCAACTTAATCTTTATAAGCCTCAGTTTCCTCTTCTGTAAAATGAATGAAACTAACGTCTGCATATCATAAATAAGCAACAATGAAGAATGTTTTGATTGTGATATGTCATTACCATCATGTAAAAAAATCCAGAATAACCAGAAGATAGGAAAACACTGAGTTTATTCTTATTTATCTAAAAAAGTATGCATGTCAGATTTAAAAAAAAAATAATACATAGTAATTTTGCAGGATTTGTCAAGTTTTTGGAACACATTAATCTGAGAAAGAAGGAGAATAAAATTGGGATGCTTATATTTGGAGTCTATGTTGAATCTTTCAATTTACAGACTTGGTTATATGTGGATCACAATGTAGTGTTTTAGAATTAGAACATTTGTTTAATGACATCCTTTTCAGAGTTGAACAGTTTGATGTTAATTTTGAGGGAGAAGGCAGAATTCTGGAATGGAAAGTGAAATTGTTATCAACATTTAAAAATTCCAGGCAATACTTTCCAGTAATGGTGAAACCATGTTGATATAGTAGAAAATCAAAGTTAAATTAATGTGCATAGGACAATCTCTGGCCTCAGATGGATTCAGGTATTAGCGTGTTTCCTTGTGCTCATTCTCGAAGATGAGCTAAATGATTTACCATTAATATGTGGAATCATAAATAATCCAGATAATTACCATTACCACATGAGGTGTTATGCTCTTACCTCAAGCTTCCTGGTGTGGTTGTTCAAATCTCCACATGTAGCAAGCTTTCAGTATGTGTATGTGATTACTGAACATGATGCCCCACTGCCAGACAAAACCAAAAAATTACTAACGTCAAGATCTGAGAATATCAATATAGAAAGATATCAAGAAGAAGAATATTATCTAAATTTATAGCCCATCCCAGATTCCAGGAATGCCTGATGTAAACTAGGAGAAAAGATTCCATCCAAAATCTAAAAATCCCATGAAAACAGATTTGGGAACATATTTTGTTCTAATTTTTTAAAATTCCATTCATTTTGATTTTCAGATCTTTTTTGTAGAAGTAAAATCCCAATGAACATTGCAGGACTGAAAGCACAACATGCGTTTCCCTTGAAAGGCAAAAAATTATATCTAAAGTGGTTCTCCCATGAACTACCACTTGTTCAACTTCTCGAGTGTCCTAGATGAAGGTGTCTATGGTCTGGGTCACACTGATCTTCTCCGAACTATTGCACAGTGAAATTCATCCTGTTTTATGAGCCTTTTATATAGCATTAGTCAAAAGCTTGAGTAGAAAAGAAAACAATCCCAAATTACCCTTGAATGGTTAGGATGTTTGTTCTTAAATAGAGACCCATTATATTTTACTTCCTGAATTAAGTAATTTATACTTTTTTTAAAAAAAAAGTGTATAAATTGGTAACAAAAATAGGACCTTGATGGTGTCAGAAATGCCTTACAAGATGAAGATGGTTTATCAAATTTGTACCAGTTAACAATAATGACCAGTTGACTATTGTACCACAAATCTTGTATTAGGCATCTGCCACCATAAAATGCTTACCAAAGCACCTCAAAGAGAACTGTTAAATTATATTGTGATGTTATGTACTACTTTTTCAGAATATTCCAGTGTTTGTCAATTCAAGTTTGCAAAGGTAAGATCTTTAGGTAGATCTAAAGCAAAAAAGAAGTTAAGTCTTAACTTGTAAGATCTTTGAAAATGAGACAGGTTCCAAGCATGTACCATCTGTTCTCTCTTTTCTGATTTCTATTTCTTAAATGTTCTTTTACAAAAGCTAGTTCCCGTGTAAGGTCCTCAATACATACTTAACAGAATGAAATGATCTAGTTTTCATCCTATCCTGTGATAAAATGTTTCGGTTACTGGATGGCTGGACTGTTATGGTATTTGCCATTTTTATGATCATGAATAGGTTAAATCTAATTAACTGGGAAATCTACTCATTGATTACAAATAAAAAAAAAAGTAGTTTTAAAGGAAGTTGTTGGTCCTCAATAAATATGTATAAATACAACAAAAGTTTTTGTATTAATTAGTACTCAAGTTGTGGATTCATGCAAAAGAATGTATGAACAAACATTAAAAGTAATATTAAGAAAAAGAATTGCTTTCATGGTTAACAGAATTCAAGGCAGCCTTCAACCCACATGGAAAGAAGGTAGCTATGGAAATGAAGAACAAAGGAATGTAGGTTAAATCATGCTAATCTGCCTTTTTTATGTGCTTCTTCAGTGAAAGCTCTCTATAATTCTGATGTTTCATTCAGAATATAAGGTCTCCAGGTTCTGAGTCATTCAACTTTTTTTTTGTTTTTTTTTTAAAGAGAGAGTGAGAGAGGGAGAGGGAGAAAGAGAGAGAGAGAGAGAGAGAGAGAGAGAGAGAGAGAGAGAGAGAATTTTCATATTTATTTTTTAGTTATCGGCGGACACAACATCTTTGTTTGTATGTGGTGCTGAGGATCGAACCCGGGCCTCACACATGCCAGGCGAGCACGCTACAGCTTGAGCCACATCCCCAGCCCCTCAACATTGTTTTGACAGGTGTTGAGGTAAGGCTTCTCACATTTATAGATAATAGCTCCCAGGACATTATTTGAGTCCCCTGAAACTTTTTTCCAGGTCTTGCAATGTGGTGATGTTGGGAGCCACTAATGAATTGTGGGCTTGTCTAAGCCATCTCTAAGCAGAGGTGTGCCCCTTGGAGAACCCTCAGTGTCATCTCACTGCTTTGACACCATTTCGGTGGCAACAACATGCTCAAAGAGAATTCTGTGATGCCACGGAATTTGTTGGTTCAGACAGCCAATAAATAGGTTCCAATGCAACTCCCTGGGTTTGGAAAGAGAGACAATTGTTTAAGTAGCCCTGGGGCACCAGCTGCCTGCAAGAGGAAGAATTACCAGGACTGTGATAAGGCTCCCTTCAGACCAACTTCCCCACAGTGTCTGGCTTCTCCTTTACCCTGAAGAACTCTTCCTCACAATAAATCCCTTTGATATGCTCCCTATAAATAAAGCACACTGAGCCTCACTTTTTGTTGGAGATCTGACCCATCAGGTACAATCCTCCCAGCAGGCCTCCTCTATAAAACTATTTTCCTGTGTCTTTTATTCTTTATAAATTATTTCAGACTTTTAATTTCTCAGCCAGCTTACACCTCTGTGAGGTTGTCTGATCCATCATTTGGGCAAGTCACAGTGACATGATGATGTCTAGAAACAGAGAGACCTTGGTCCTGCCTATTACAGTCACATATTAAAATAGTTAATGAGACCAAGAAGGAGTTCATCACATTGTCATTAATCCAGTGGTAATTTAAGGCACAAGAGTTTGAGAATCTTTGGGTTTTGCTACTTTAGGTTTAGAGTAACATTCATTTACTTCTCTGAGAATTAAAAGCTTTTTTTTTAAATTTTTTGCAACATTCAAAAGAAATGAGTAACTCTGTCTTTAGTGGGCTCCCAAGGGACAGGTTGAGATTCCTAGGGAGGATATCAAAAAATCAAGTAAATGTCATTTTTAGAACTCAGGCAAAGATTTTAGTTCATCTTGAAAATAAGAAAATAGTGACACATATGCAAAACTATTAAGCTGATACTTAAATGAAATCTCTTTGAATATGATCAAGGGAGCCCTGAGATTTGTTTTTTTTTTTTTTAATGTACAATCTTTATAGTTTTAACCAAAATTATACTGATAACTAATTACATGTAATTGACAAACAACCTCAGAAATGTTAGCAAAGATTTCCCATCAATATTTAGTGAATGCCATGCTTCCTTGTCTTGTTTAGGTGGGCTGGGGCCAAGGGCAATTTCATGTATAGTTGGTGATTCCATTTTGTTGTCTAAGCAGATAACTTTGAGAAATAGTCCCATAAAGTTTTCATTCATACTTCTCCCGGTATTTTTTTTCTGATTCTGGAGTCTATTGCTGGTATATTAATACAGGTTATTTACAGCTGTTCAAAGTTTTTCTCTTCGAGTAGCATCAGGGCAAAGATGTTAGTAAGAGCTCTCTGTCAAAATGAGCAGCCTACGCATTTTTTCTCATCCCCATTTCATTCCCCACCACCTACTGCAGTAGCATGAGTGTGCACAAAGTCACACAATGTGTAGAGTGTTCTAGAATGAGGTCAAGAGCCCTCCTTGATCCTAAAGCATTCCAAAATTATGATACATGCCCAAAGTGTACTTATTACTAGTGTCTCCATTAACCCTCTTATCTTTAAACTGATAAGATCTGTGGAGGGGGAGGATTCCTGCCTTCTGGGCAGATTTTGCCTCTGGCAAGAAGTCAAATTCACTGGATGAAGTGAGATCTGTCAGAGGTTCACTAACTGAGGGTTTCTGGTCTCAGTCTTAAGATATGAACAATTAATTGTAAGTCTTGACATTGTAGAGGCTTTTTCTAATAAATCTATCTGAATCATAGCTCAGGAGAGGAGGTTAGATAATTGTGAGTTTCGTTTTCTTCATGTAACGGAATTGAAGTAGCAGGGCTTTAAGTATTAAAATGATGAATAGATATGAATAGGTGAGAAAATAATAGAATTTCCTAGAAAGTAGGGCAACTGGTTGAGAAATATTGTGTTTTTATTAATCAACAAGCATAAAGTGGAAGGAACCATCAAATTTAAAGAAGATTCAAAAATAAAATTGGCAGAAGCCTCTGCTAATTTAACTAGAGCTTATTATCTGTAAAAGAAGTGGATATGCTCTTGCCTCTGGGTCAGGAAAGATATAGATAGCTTTGGGACTAGGACACTAAGTGAATGTCCAAAGGAGGTCTCATGTATAAATAGGTAGGAATGTTTATAATAATTACATAACCACATGTCAGATAATTTAAAGAGCTAACTCACACACACACACAGACATTCACACAATAGACACACACACACACACACACACACACACACACACAATCTGTCTTTTAGATTTTTCATGGAATAGAATCTACTATCAAGGAAAAGGACTTGGTTAAGTCACATAGCTTTAGTGATTTCAGAAAAAGAGAGAACCACTGCTGCTATAGTCAAGAAAACAGTGATTTCTGTAACTGTCTCCATTCTATTGGTTTGGTAAACTCTTGATATGCTTATAGATTGTGTAAGGCACTTATAGGCAGAGATGTACCTCCTATTGGGTAATTCATGTCCTAGGAAGAATGAAATTTATTCAGAAAAAATGTGTAAATTCACTTTGGAAACAGACATAATCTTTCTAAATTAAAAGAGCAAGTACTCATATAGATTAAGTATTACAACTATCATTATTTAAAGAAGAAACCAAAATGGTCACATACATATACATATTGAATAGGAGAGAAACACAGACCTTTAGAACATGATAATTTAGGTATTATTTAGATTTGTTTTTGTTTTCCCATTAAAAAGGAAAGCAAAAACAGGCTATATTGACCTAATTCTGAAGAGATACCAAAAAAAAAAAAAAAAGAAAAGAAGCAAATAAAGAAAAAAAAGAAAAGAAAGAACAGAGATATACAACTTTAAAATATGTAGTCAGAAGCAGTGTAACAAGATGATTATCACATTCTAAACAGGCTTACATGTGTTCCCTGTTCAGTGTATTTTTGACTTGTAGAGCACCTATAAGAACAAGAAATGAGTCAAGAGTTCTTTTCCTACTATTTGGCTTTAGACTATTGTTCTTTATCACTATTTCCCCTGATTTAAGAGCACATTTTGTGAGCTTGCTAGGGATTTACATGTGTCCCTGTGAACATAAATTAGTACAGTAGGAGTAATCTTACCTATGCAAGTGGACTTTTCCCCACACAGGTCAGTACTCTTTTATTTGGGTTGGGTTGAGGCCACAAAGACAGCAGTTAGTCAATGTCTATATGATCTATAACTTATTATTGAAGAGGAAAGTTCTTAGGGAAGTTGAAGAAGAAACCATAGGAGAATATTTAAAGTGTCAATTTCACTTGCCCAGTAAACGCCTCATTACTAAATTAGTGGGTGTGCTTGCAAGCAGTAGCCAGAATGATCTCTTTTCAAAATTGTGAAGTAAAAAGCAGGATCAGTAACACAGGGGAAGTCTGGGGATTATCAGAGGTACCCACAGCCTGAGTGAACTTACTGGCTCTGAAGGACAGTGCGTCGGACTAAGGCAATGATATAGCATCCAGATAATCAAATTTTTCCACAGTTATCCCAAACAGCAACAACAACAAATTTTAATATTTGTTTTTATTTCATAACTTTATTTAAATATATTTCATGTACCATAAAACTGACCTATATAAAGCTCCCACTACACTGGTTTTTACACATTCACAGAAGCTATATTCAGAAAAAATAGTACTATAGAACACTTTCCAACATACCACAAAAACTTTTGTACATTTTAAATGTCTATTAAATTATAAATTCTCTACCATCCCTTACTTCAACCCCAGACAACAGTGGATGTAACTTTTGTATGTAATGGATTTGCTTATTCTAGAAATTTCACATAAGGGAAATCAAGTAATATGTGGCTTTTATGATTTTTTTTTAATTTAACATACTATTTTGTGGAAAGCAGTGACTTGGATCATTGCCTTGAACTGCCTCCTGGATGCAGCTGCACTTGCTTAGGGAACTTTCTGTGCAAGGGTGCAAGAAAAAATTGCCCGGTTGCTGTGGTGATGCCCTGCTTCAGGAGGTTCTGGGAAAGGCACAGAACTATCAGTCTTGACCCTGAATTCTCACACCAATTGTCATGGATAGAGAATTATGAGCTGTCTAGATAATTATAACAGTGTGCCAGTGTTTTGAACTTCATGCCTGACTTCTTTGAAGAAACTTTTTCACAGAAACCCTTTTGATGATAAAACTTATATAATAGACATGCTGAGCTAGCTATGAGTCATTGTTCCTCCATCAGAGGTTGGTGTCCCACCCAGTCCCAGCTTTGTCTCTATGAATGTTTGGTTTTCTTTCTTAATCCCGTATCCCCCACATTTTTCAGATTTCTAAGGTTCAACATGTAATACACTATGTTCAACATTTATCCATGTTTTAGTATGTGCATGTCCTTTTTTATTTCCATGTAATATTCTATTGTGTAGATGTATCATTTTTTTAATCCATTCAGTTTATGGGCAGGTGTGTTGTTTCCACCTTTTGGCTATTATGACTATTGCTTTTTCTATGCACCTTTGTACACACATAAATACACATACCCACAAGCTCACAAAAATCCTTGTATTCATATACAAATTTTACCTTGGCAAATGTTCTCACCTCTGTTGTATATAGCTTAACTAGAAATGTTGGGTCACAGTACCTTGGTATTGAGAACTTTGAGGAATAACAAAATATTTTCTAAATTGGCTGCACAGCTGACGCTCAGTGTGTGAGTGTTCCAATTTCCCTACATTCTAACCAGCACTTTTTATTTACTATATTTTCTTTTTCAAGTCACATAGTGAGTGTAAACTGACATTTTACCATGGCTTCAATTTGCATTTCCCTAAAAATGAATTAGGTAATATATCTGTTCATATGTGTATATTGGCTATTTGTTTACTCTCTTTGAAAATGTCTTTTTATATTATTTGCCCACATTTTAACTGAATTACTTATCATTGTACTCTCACTTGTTAATTACCTAATTAGAAAATTTTCTTTCATTTTACCTAAAAAGAAAATATTTTATTTCATTGTTCAGATTTCTTTTCATGTTCTCAATCATATCTTAACGTATAATTTTTGTTTTAATTTTGATGAAAATCTAGTCATTATGATTTTTCTTTGGTTGCTTTTGTAAACTTCTCAGTCACTGTTTATAAAAATTTACATCCATGTTTTCTTGTAGAAATTTTATAATTTTAGCTATTACATTTAAGTCATTGATCCTTATAAGAAAATATTAGTGTAAGGTGTGAGACAGGGTATACAATCATATTTCACCTGTAGATATCTACACAGTTTGAACCAGCATCAAATGTTAAAAGACAGTCATTCACCACATGTTTTAGTATGTGTAGGTCCTTTTTCATATTTGTTTTTATTTCATAACTTTATTTATGAAATTGAAATATCTTGGTACCCTGGCTGAAAACAAATGACCACATATTTAGTTCTCAATTCTAGTTAAATATGGACTCTTAGTTCTAGTTTATCATCTTACCTGTCTATCCTTATATAGAAACTCACTGCCTTGATTATTGAAACTGTGAAATGTATTTTGAAGCTAGGAAGAATGAGTCATATGAATGTTAGGTTTATCTTGTCAACTTTTGTAAAAAAATTTAAATATAGTCAAAGTTTGTGTTGAAGATGTACATCAATTTTGGTAGAATCTTAACAATTTTAAGTCATCCAGTCCATGAACATGGAATGTCTTTCATGTATTTATATCTATTTTAGTTTTTTTCAACATTGTCTTATAATTTCTAGCACACAAATCCTTCACATTATTTTGTTAAATATATTCTTAGCATTTTTATTGTAGCTATTATACAAAAACATTGTAGTTTCAATTTTGAATTGTGCATCAATTGGCAATGAAAATACAATGAATTATGTATGCTGACTTGAATGAAGTCTATCATGTTGCTAAACTAGCTTATTAGTTTTAAAAATTTAGGTACATTATTTTTGGTTTTGTATATAAGGTTATACTGTTCAGAAAGCAATAACAATCCAGGAATTGAAGAGAATTAGCTCAACCTGATTAAGAGTATCTCTGTAAGCCAAAGCGAATATCACACTCAGTACTGGAAGGCTAAATGTTTGTCAGGCAAACAAAATGAAAGGAAGACATTTTTACTTTTATTTATGAAAGGGTTTTAGATTTTGTGAAGTGATTTTTCTGTTCCTATTGAGATGATCGTGTTTATTTTGTCTTTTATTTAACATATATGATGTGTTACAATGACTGATGTTGGATGTTAAATGAAACTGGCACACTGGGAAGAATCGTCACTGGTTAGTTGTGTATGTTTCCTTTTAATTATTGATGGATTTAAGTTTTATGCATATTTAGGTAAGGATTTTTGTGTATATTCATAAAATATGTTGGTCTGTATTTTTCTTGTGGTATCTTTACCTGGTTTTTCCATAAAAATAATACACAGAATAAATTGGTAAGTATTCCTTTGTCTTCTATATTTTGAAATAAATTGTGAAATTTTGGTTTAAATTTTCTTTGAAATATTTAATAGATTTAACCATTGAAAACTTCTGGCCTCAATAAATTGAAATATAGTAAACTCACAGGTACTATATGTTTTGATTACAATAAAATTAAATATCAACCACAAAAGTAAATTAATGCAATTCACAAATATGTGAAAACTGAAAGCATCCTCCTAAATAAACAGTAGTTCAAGTAAGAAATTACAAAGGTACAAGATACTTTAAAATGAAATAAAATCAAACAACTTATGAAATGTTATGAAATATAGTTAACAATTCATACTGTGGATTTTATGTGTTTAAAATTATTTTACTGGAAAAGAGGAAAGACATAGAGTTAGTTAGAAGTGAGAGATGCTTTGCCCTTCCACAGGTCTTCCTTGGGCAGGTATACAACTTTAGTGGGATTCCCAGAAAAATCAGAAATTTCGAAGTTCCCAGTTGTCTTTAGGATATCCTTTTAAAATGCCTGTGCATGATCTTCTTTCCTTAGCTGAAATCACAGCCTTAGGTGGCTGAGCTTGCTATTATTTAGGTAATGACCATGGAATGGGATTACCTCCAACCCACATGCTTACCATCTAATGTGCTGAGTTCTGGGTCAATATCAAATACCTACCACACTCTCAGAATAGAGATTTGACTGCAGACTGCAAGTTAAAAAAATGCTGACTGTACAATAGGTAGGGTACATTTAGTGGAGCTTCAAAACAAAGCCTGTTTTCTGCTGTGCTATTGTTTTTTGATCATTACACGACTAGGCTTGTGGAGTTGTGGGGAACATCCCCAAACAGAATGCTGTAGAATTTATGGTGTGAGGTTTAATAATTCTGTTAGATAATTTTCAGCTCTATCTATGGCTTTGACTAATTTCCAGAATTATAATATAATTAATTTTTATTCCCTTGCTATGTTTTGTTATGGAGAGAGAGAGAACTTACTGAGGTCTTTGCTTCACCATTGTGAAAGTCTATATCTCAAGGTTGTCCTTAATAGGAAATTAGGATTCTTAATTTCCTTAGTATATCTGCATCAATTACTAGTATTATATGTTGTTTTTCTTAGTCAACATGGTGCAGTGACCAACATATTCAACTTTTCATCACTTGTGAGGCTGAATCATAGAAAAAGTTATTTCATAAGGAAGACTTTGAATATAACAACCAGAATATCATGTCCAACTTAGACAGTTTTTTGTTTCATTTTGTTCTGTTTTCCCTAAGTACTTCTCTTTTTGTATTTAGTTTGAAGGCTTTTTAAATCACTTTTTGAATCATCCCATTCTGTATTTTTTGTCCTTTTTTTCAATTAAGATTTTCCCTGAAATATGAATTAACCAACATATATCTCAGAGCTCTGGATTAAACATTCTTAGAACTAATTTACATTCCTCTGCAAATTTATTTCTATCTTGTGCAGGCTATGAAAAGTCTTTGATGATAGCTGTCAGTTCTGAGGAAGATCAGTTCTTAAAATGTTCCTTCCTTGTTCTAAGAATGATTTAACTATAAGAAGCAATTGAGTTTGGGGACTTTTTATTGTCCCAAAAGAAAGAAAAGCAGTTCAGAAGGAGGGTTAGATAGAGAAAATGTGGGAACCAAAATGGGAAAAAGGTTAGTAATATAAGACATATCACTTCTAGTTCTGGTGTAGAGGATCCAAAAGACAGTTTTAAGAATTTTAAAATTTTTATTTTGCTTGGACAAAGATTTGTTTAAGGAAGTAATTTTGAATATGAATTTCTTTGGAGAGTATTCTCATATGAAAGAAAATGCACATTATTTTTGGTATTTTTTTCCATTTTGTTCTAACAAGATATTCAAATACTCTTGCTAATAGTCCTTTGATGTTATTTATCAAGGAACTGAATTATATACATATACGTGTATATATATGCATATATATATACACATTTATGTATATATTTATACAAACATATATATGTAAAGATACACATACATGTATCTATGTGTATAAATAGATATACTCATTTATAAATAGATCATTCATTTACAAATTTAATTCTTTCTTGCAAATATTATCAGGAATAATAATTACATTATTTAGTTCAGTGGATAGCAAGGTTATGTTAAAATAGACATAATAACTGTGTTTGTGCAGATAGTTTTAGTTCTCAGTGTAAATGCCAGTGGACAATTAAACAAAAATATGCGTGGAGTTTCTTCATATGTAATTACATTTTCATTCATGCAATTATAACAGGAAGATAACTTCAGATCATAATTTAAGAAAAATTTTCTGCATAATTCTGTTCTGCTCATTCTTATTAGGTAAATGCTGTATTAGTAAGACTCTCCTCTCCATAAATGTAAAATATAAATGCTTTTTTAATGATATAGTTTACTATTTTTTTTGTTAATTGGGATAACTGTAAAATATATTGTTAATCTCTGTTATTCTGTAAGAAATTTAGTCAAACATAAAGTTTAGTGTGGTGTTTACAGAGATAGTGGACAGACAAAAGGTAATGTCTTGTGACATAGATGTGATGCCCTGAACAAAGGTGACATTGGTAGAAGTCAAGCACTTAGCTACCAGTGTGTTCATAAGGAAACCCAATTATAACCTTTATCAAAAGTACCCTGTGAGACCTGCATCAGAACCCAGGCCCAGGATAAGTCCGGGTTCACCCCACCTACCAGCAGACCCCAACTGGAACTCAGCCTTAGCCCAGGACCACCTCTGCTGCCCAGCAGACCCCTGCCTGAGCTCTGACCCTGGCTCAGGACCATCTCTTCCAATCTGTATGGGAGACCAGGCCCAGTGTAGGCCTAGGATTGCTGCCCTCCCCCACACACCTGGGTACCCAGACCTAATCAACTTCCATCTTGGGACATTGCAGCTATTGCCATAGCCCTCCCCATGCGTTAGCCTCTACTTTTTGACAACAAACTGGGCCTAGAAGCAGCTGCATTTCAGAGCAGTCATCCCAAAGCCAGTGTAAGCCCACACTTTCAGCCCCAAATCTGAAAGATGTTACATCCATCTTGGGACACATCCACTGTTATCTCAAATTACCTCTGCTATTGCTGCCACCACCTTTAGTTGCAGAAGCATCCAAGAATCAGATCATATACAGGGGGAGACCAATTTGTATTTGTATCCATTGTGGGATACTGGCAGGGTCTGGAAGCCCAACACCAAGGTGAAGTAAAGAAAATCTGCATGGATACTACCAGATTGTAGGGTAGAAACTTTAATATCTCAGATAAACACTGAAAGAAAGGAAATCAAATAAACAACATGAAAAAACAGTGGAGGAAAATGCCCCAATCAAACCAGGATAGTGCAATAACAGAACCCATGGACAGCAAAGTTGATGAAATGTCAGAGAAAGAGTTAAGAATGTACATAATTAAAATGATCTGTGAATTAAAGAATAACCTAAATGAGCAATTACAAGCAAAACTTGATCACTCCAATAAGAGAACAAATACAAGCAACCATTGACCAGGAGAAGTTAATGAGTGTAATGCATTCCAATATTATCATGTATTTTAAAAATAAATAAATAAGAAGATAAGGGAGCAAATACGGTAGCAAAAGATTAATTCAAGAAAGAGATAGAGATTCTGAAAAAAAAATCAGAAATTCTTGAAATTAAGCAGACAATAATCCAAATAGAAAACTCAACAGAAAACATCACCAACAGAATAGATCACTTAAAGATAATGAAGACAAAGTGTACAATCTGGAAATGAAAGTTGACCACACAGTGAAAATGGTAAGAAACCATGAACAGAACATCCAAGAACTATGGTTTAGCATCAAAAGACCAAATCTAAAATTTATTGGGATGGAGAAAAGCACAGTTTCAAACGAAAGAAATGCACAATCTCTTCAATGAGATAATATTAGAAAATTTCCCAAATATGAAGAATGAATTGAAAAATCAAATACAAAAAGCTTACATGACACCAAATGTACAAACTTACAACAAATCTACACTAGGGTACATTATAATGAAAATTCCTAGTGTATAGAATAAGGAGAGAATCTCAAAGGCCACAAGAGAGAGGAAACAGATCATATATACAGGGGGAGAGCAATTTGTATCTCAGCAGATTTTTCAATCCAGACCCTCAAAGCCAGGAGATTGTGGAACAACACATACCAAGCTCTAAAAGAAAATGGATTCCAACCAAGAATCTTATATCCAGCAAAATTAAGCTTCAGATTTGATGATGAAATAAAAAACTTTCATGATAAACAAAAGTTGAAAGAATTTACAAAAATACAGAGCATCCTCAGAAAAATATCCCAGGAGGAGCAAAGGAAAAACAACAATGAAAATCAGCAAAGGGAGGGACTATACTAAAGGAAAAGCTAATCAAAGGAGAAACCGAGTTAAGTTAAAAACCAATAACAAACAAAATGTCTGGAATTACAAGTCATATTTCAATAATAACCCTGAATGTAAATAGCTTAAATTCATTAATAAAAGACATAGAATGACAGATTGGATTACAAAAACACACACAAAAAAACAAACAAACAAACAAACAAACAAACAAAAAAATGACCCAACAATATGTTGCCTTCAAGAGACTTATCTCACAGGAAAATACAACCACAGACTGAAGGTGAAAGGTTGGGAGAAAATGTACCACTCACATATACCTCTTAAACAAGTAAGGGTTTCTATCCTCATATCAGATAAAGTGGACTTCAAACCAAAGCTAGTGAAAAGGGATAAAGAAAGACATTTCATACTGCTTAAGGGATTCATACATCAATAAGACCTAACAAACATAAATATCTATGCCCCAAACAATGGGGCATCTATATAAGTCAAACAAACACTTCTCAAATACAAGAACCAGAGGTTACAACACAATAATATTGGGTGACTTTAATATACCTTTGTCACCACTGGATAGATCTTCCAAACAAAAATTAAACAAAGAAACTATAGAACTCAATAATACAATCAATTTGGACTTACAAGACATATATAGAATATTCCACCTATGAATGAGTAAATACATTTTTCTTCACAGCAGCACATGGATCCTTCTCCAAAATAGACCATGTGTTATGCCACAAAGAAAGTCTTAGCAAACACAAAAATCAGAAATACTTCCTGCATTGTATCTGACCATAATGGAATGAAATTAGAAGTTAATGATAAAATTAAAAAGAGAAGCTACAACAAAACCTATAGACTAAACAATATGCTATTGAAAAACACATGGATAACAGGAGACATCAGGGAGGAGATAAACACATTCTTAGAAGTAAATGAGAACTCTGATACAACTTATCAAAATCTTTGGGACACTATGAAGGCTGTGCTAAGAGGAAAGTTCATTGCATGGAGTTTATTCATTAAAATAAGAAAAAAGTCAATAAGTAAATGACCTGTCATTACAGCTCTAAGCCCTAGAAAAAGAATAACAAACACAAAAAAGTAGTAGAAGACAAAAAGTAATTAAAATGAGGGCAGAAATTAATGACTTTGAAACTAAAGAAACAATTTAAAAAGTTGAAAAAAAACAAAAAACTGGTTCTTTGAAAAAAATAAATAAAGTTGACAAGCCCTTAGCCACTTTAATGCAAAGAAAGAGGGAGAAACTCAAATTACTAAAATTTGCAATGAAAAAGAAAATATCATGGCAGCCACCATTGAAATTCAGAAAACAATTAGAAACTATTTTGAAAATTTGTATTGCAATAAAACAGAACATCTTGAAGATACCAACAAATTTCTAGAGGTATATGATCAACCCAAACTGAGTCAAGAGAACATACACAATTTAAACAGATCAATTTCAAGCAAAGAAATAGAAGACACCATCAAAAGCCTACCAACTAAGAAAAGCCCAAGACCAGATGGATTCACAGCTGAGTTCTACAAGACCTACAAGGAAGAATTAATACCAATACTCCTCAAATTATTCCATGAAATAGAAAAGGAAGGGGTGCTTTCAAACTCATTTAACAAACCTAGTATCATCCTTATACCAAAAACAGGCAGAGAGAGACCAAGGAAAGAAAATTTCAGACCAATACCCCTGATGAATATTGATGCAAAAATTCTCAATAAAATTCTGGAAAATTGCATACAAAAGCGTATTTTAAAAAATGGTGCACTATGATCAAGTGGGGTTCATTCCAGGTATGCATTTTCAACATATGGAAATCAATAAATATAATTCAACAAACCAATAGACTTAAATATCAGAATCATGTGATTATATCAATTGATGCATAGAAAGCATTTGACAAAATAGAGCATCCTTTCATGTTCAAAACACTAGAAAAACTATGAATAATAGAAACATACCTCAACATTGTAAAAGCTATCAATGCCATCATTATTCTAAATGGAGAAAAATTGAAGCATTCCCTCTAAAAAGTGGAACAAGACAGGGATGCTTTTTTTTGCCACTTCTATTCAACATAGTCCTTGAAACTCTAGCCAGAGCAATTAGACAAATGAAAGAAATCAAAGGGATAAAAATAGGAAAAGAACTCAAACTATCATTAATTGCTCACAACATGATTCTATACTTAGAAGATCCAAAAACTCCCCTAGAAAACTTCTAGAATTAATTAATAAATTTAGCAGTGTAGCAGAATATAAAATCAATAGCCATAAATCAAATGTATTTTTATACATCAGCGATGAATACCCTGGAATTAGAAAATTTTAGAAAATTAGGAATACTACTCCATTCACAATAGCCTCAAAAAAAATAAAACACTTGGGAATCAACTTCTACAATGATGAAATACTTCTACAATGAAAACTACAGAAGACTAAAGAAAGATATTAAAACAGAACTTAGAAGATGGAAAGATCTCCCATGCTCTTGGATAGGCAAAATTAATATTGTCAAAATTACCATACTACCAAAAGGATTATACAGACTCAACGTGATTCCAATTGAAATTCCATTGTCATCCCTTATAGCAATAGAAAAAGGAATCATTCAATTAATTTGGAAAAATAAGAGACCCAGAATAGCCAAAGCAATCCTTAGCAAGGAGAGTGAAACAGGAGGCATCACAATACCAGACCTTATACTATACTATACTTAAAAGTGATAACAACAAAAACAGCATGGTATTGGCACCAAAAAAGGTAGACCAATGGAAGAGAATAGAAGACACAGAGACAACCCCACATAAAATACAGTTATCACATATTATACAAAGGCATCAAAAAACACATATCAGAGAATAGATAGTGTCTTCAACAAAGAGGTGTTCTAATAACTGGAAATCCATATGCTCAAAACTTAACTCAAAATGTATCAAGGACCTAACAATTAGTCAAGAGAGCTGGCACCTAAGAGAGGATAAAGTAGGTCCAAATCTTTGTCTCATCAGATTAGGCCCTGATTTTCTTAACAAGACTCCTAAAGCAAATAAATTAAATGAATAATTAATAAATGGGATGGACTCAAACTAAACAGTTTCTTCTCACCAAAGAAACAAACACTTAGGGGAAGAGAGAGCCTAAATTTGGGGAGAAAATTTTTGCGAAAGACACATCAGATAGAGCACTAATCTCCAAGATATAGAAAGAACTCAAAAAACTTAAACAAACAAACAAACAAAAACAACAACCAAATTAATATATGGGCTAAGGAGCTAAACAGATATTTCTCAGAAGAAGATATACATTCAATCAACAAATATTTGAAAAATGTATTCAACATGTCTAGTAATCAGAGATATGTAAATCAAAACTATTCTAAGATTTCACTTAACTCCAGTCAGAATGGCAGTTATGAAGAACATAGACAACAATAAATGTTCAAGAGGATTTTGGAGAAAAGGCACATTCATATATTGCTGGTGGGATTGCAAATAGGTGCAACCAATCTGGAAAGCAGTATAGAAATGCCATAGAAAACTTGAAATGGAACCACCACTTGACCCATCTATACCACTCCTCAGTTTCCAAAGGACTTAAAATCAGCATACTATAATAACACAGCCACATCAATGTTCACAGCAGCTCAATTCACAACAGATAATCTGTGGAAGCAAGCTACATACCCCTCAATAGATGAATGGATAAATATACTGTGGTATATATACACAATGGAATATTACTCAGCATTAAAAGAGAATAAAATCATGAGATTTGCAGGTAAATAGATGAAGTTGGAGAATATCATGCTCAGCAAAGTAATCCAATGCCCAAAAAACAAAGGTTGAGTGTTCTTTCTGATAAGTGGAAACTGATCCATAGTGGGACCAGGGGAGGCATGGGAAAAATGGAGGAACTGTGACTGGCCAAAGGCTAGAGAGGGTGGGGAGGGTGCATGGGTGCTGAAAATATGGTAGAATGAGATGGAACTCATTACCCTAGGTACATGTATGACTGCACATATGGTGTGAAGCTATATCCTGTATAACCACTGAAATGAAAAGTTGTGCTGCAATTGTAAAAAAAAAAACTATTAATAAATAAAAATAAAATAATTAACAAACAATTTTTTAAAAATGTATGCTGCCTAGTATTCCTCTCATCTAGATTTCTGTGCAACAATAGTGTGGCATAATGAAATTATTATGGACCCAATACCAGAAAACAGGCTGTGCTCATGCTACAACTCAAGTGTTGGTATCTATAGAAGATGAAAAGTAATTAGAGACATGTTCTTGCCTTAAAATTAGGATAAACTTTAAAGTAATAATAAGTATGATTTACCAAAGATTGATTTTGGAAACATTGTCAAGTGCAATATAAATTAATCCTCTTTTAAAGACATTCCAGTACATAGGAATGCTAAGCAATTTATGCAAAATCACACACAATGTGAAAGAAGCAATTTTGAAGGCATTTTGAAACATTTAAAATAATTTGTACATTTATGATATTTTTGTCACAATGTATAAAAAATTTTTAAGACTTAAAGCTATTAAAATTTTTTAAAACTTATAGTAAAACATATATGAAATGAATTTTGCTGTCTTAACTATTTTAAGCATATTATTCTATGTCATTTATTACACTCACAATTTATGAAACCATTACTATTGTTTCTAAGTTTTTTAATTACCCTACATTATAATGATAATTGAGAAAATAATGTCCATTCATTTTTCTCCTGCATTAGTTACTTTTAAACTCTAATCTGTTACTTTTAATCCTATGAGTTTACCTATATCAGACGTTTCATGTAAGTATAATAACACATTGTTTTTTATATCCAACTTATTTCACTTGGCATAATGTCCTCAATATTCTTTCTTGTTACAGCATGTATTAAAACTCCTTTCCTTTTTGATGGTTCATGAGTATTCTATGTGTGATAGTATCACATTTTGTTTATTCATTCAGTTGTTAAGGGCCATTTGGGGTGTTTACAACTTTGATTATAGTGAATAATGCTGCAGTGAATATGGGTTTATAAGTATTTTTTCAAGTCTGTTATAACCTGCATCTGGAATGTCCTCTAAAAGCTCATGTGTTGAAAGTTTGGCCCCCAGTGCATGAGTGTTCAGAGGTGCGGCCTTCAGAAAGGTGAGTGGATCTTGGACTTTAATCTCATAAGTGTATTAACCCATGGATAAATTCAAAACATGATGGAACTATTAGGAAGTGGTGTAAACTGTAAAAATGAGGTTTAGCAGGACAAAGTGTGGGATTGAAGGCATGCCCTGGAAGAGTTTACCTTGTCCCCATGTCTCCAACTCCTTGTTCTCTCTCTTCTCTCTGGTTGTCATGAGGTGAGCAGGTTTGCTCTGTCAAGATGATCTGTCCCACTGCAGGCTCAGAAACAATAGGGCCAGCCAACCATGAGCTAAAATCTCTGCTGGCCAAGATAAATCTTTTCTCTTTTAAATTATTTTTCTCAAAGTGATTAAAAAAGCTGACTAATACAAAGTCTTGTATTGGGTTTCCTCAATACAGCTATTTGAATTGTTCTTTATTGTTTGCTGGCTATTCAGTTTCTGCCCTTATTTTAACTGTTAGGTGTGATCATGAATTTCTGAAAGTTGTCGATACTTATCAGCATATGGCATCTTCTAGGCCTTGGAGGATTAAGTATTTATTTTAGCCTTCCTAATCTTGCTTTCATGGACCTGTTTTTCCAGAAAAATTCTAGTTAGGTCACTTATTTTCTCTGAGCCCATAAACATCTCTGTTTGATCATTGGGTGATACCCAGATCCTGATTTGCCTAGAGTCCATTTTTGATATGTTGTCATTGTCTCAGCAATAAAGGATGATCCAAACCTGGGTTCACATCAAATCTGCAGTTGCTGTATTCAGATTAAACCAGGGGAGTACTTAGAGTAGTCCAATTTTATATCCTCTCCTTAGGGGTAGGCCCAGATTACCATGTTGTCAGTTACTGTTGAGTTTTGCCTGCTGTTGGGCTGAATTAATAATTGACTCAAAACCAGATTTCTTTCTGTAGGCACCAATTTCTGCCAATGCTGAGCCCAAAGCCTGCCAGGTCCAGCACCACACTAGGAAAGACTAAGGCCTCTGCTGTAATGGCTGCCTGTAATGGAATTGGACTGATTGATGAATGTCAATACAACAAGCTCTAGACGGATTAACCCACAAATCATTTCACAGTCTTCCATTGCCTCACGCATGAACTTTTGGGGAACACTTTAGATTTAAACTATAAAAGCTTCCATTTCATTAAATGTCCATCATGACCCCTCAGTCATTGTGGTGCGAAGAAATATGTACACCTTGCCCTTGGAAAAACGTAATTCCTAAGATTAAAATTAACTGCTGGACAATGGTTTTTAAGGACTCTGACATTTGAAGTGGAGGATAGGAAAGACTGAAACCTCCTAGAGGAAAGATTTTTGCAATGACTAGAAATATACAATTTAAAAATGAGAATAGAGTGTACCTTTAAATTATGCATTTAAGTATTTAAAGGAGAGTCAGAGAAGAATTCTCAAAATAATAATAGTAGATATAAGTTCTAACAAAAATTCTATGAAAGAAAATGTCACAACTAATTCAAAGAAAGACTGAATTGTGCAGACTGGAAGCAACATTTTTTTGTCTTTCATATTAAACTATCTAATCTTCATTATGGCAGGGACTTGTTCAAATGTGTACATTTTTGAATTTCTAGCAAATAGCAGAATTCTCAAATTATCATAGATGACCCATTAAGAATATGATCAATAAATGAACATGTTAATAAACAATTTATAGACTTAAATTATTAAAACTACTTCATGCTGCCTAAATTTTCTATTTTCAAGGATTTTTTAAATTTATATTTCAACTCTGGATGTGTAAATAAATTAACCTTTCCTATTCCCTTCATTCTTGTTCTACATTTTAAATTAAACTCATGTTCTATATACATTACATACTAGTGGTTCTTTGTCTCAGTTTTAAGAATTTCCTCTTCAAACAATGGTATATCCAGCAGCCTTGAAATACTTTCTGAGGTCCCAAGAAGTAACTCAGAGCATAAAAGATATTTTGTCATTCTTCTCTATGAAAACTACATCTTGTAACTTCACTCTAGCTATACTGTTAAAACTTTAGAGACAAGTCAAATTTCATTTTAAAAAAAAAAATTGTGAAAATTTATTCACAGGAATAACTTCTAAATCCTTGAGGAAAGAGTTGACATGGGAAGGAAACTCAAAAGTCATCAAGAACTTTAAGGAACAATTTAGTCATCGATTCAACTGTAATTGTATTGTACTTCTGAATTATCAAAAAATGATTCAATGTAATAAGAAAATTGCTTGATTTCAAAAGAAATACCATATGTACTCAGTTTTCAAAGTGGAAGTCCTTACAACTATATCACCATCTGTATCCCAGCACATATATAGAGGTAATGGGTCACAAAATGTCTCTTCCACTTAAACAAAACCACAAACGAATCATTCACACTCCCACCCTTTCTTTTACCATATATCATCATCAAATGAAATTGGGTTTCAGAGATTATTCAAAATATAGAAATAAATAATTGTGAAACATCTTATTAACAGAATAAATAATAAAAATTTATACCACCTTTTCAATTGATACATAAGAAGCATTTGACACAATTCAACTTTCATGAATGATTTTAAAAATCCTCCACAAATTAAATATGTGCTTTTTTTTCCTATTCAATCATTGTTTTTAGTTACACATGACAACATAATCCTTTTTGACATGATTAGGAAAGCATAGAATATATCTTGCCCTAATTTAGTCCACTAATTTAGCTATCTTACATCATATTATCGAGGATAGATATGGAGAGGAAAATTTCATGTTAAAAATTATCACCAAATAATTCCACTTTCTCTGGAATTGTTAGCATAGCGATATTTCTTATTACTAAAGATTTATAGAATTAATTAGTTTGTTCATGTTAGTCTGCCTTATATAGTTAGAGACAAGTCAAATATCAACTTTTTAAGAAATTTGTGTAAATTAACTTACTGAACTGACTAAATTAATTTATTCATTCTTCTATCCATTTTTTTGTTTACATTTTTTAAAGAATTGTTACTGAAATACACTTTTAAGTTAATATAATTTGTATTTTATGTATTTAACAGTTAATTACTATTATAGTTACTTTATATTCACTTTGAAAACTGTCTCTTATCTAATGGCAAGTTGAGTTTTCAATGTTTTATTTATTATTTTAGTCAATGCTCAACTTCAAAGGCTATCTTTATTTCTCTTCTCATATTTCAATTTTGTCAGCCTGAAAAAACAATGTAGCAAGTTACACAAAAAGCATTCTTGTTGAAAATCTCCAGTAATGATAAATGAGTGGCCCAATTCCAATAAAATGAAAGAATCTATACAAAGGGAATTTCTGTAGAGTAGGCATTATTTTACAGTTATCCACACCTCCAATAATCTTTCAGGTTTGGCTGTATAAAATGACCGTGCATATAAATAACACTTTCACCAACTATCAATTCACTGTAGCTAAGCCACAAATTGGAGTATTGATATTCATTTTCCATCATATTTATCTTTGAATATATACTCAAGATTTACTCATTAGATCTCATCACATGCAAAACCCACTTTGAAGACAAAACATGATGTCTTATAAGCCCTGGATATTTTATACTGAAGAACTATTATTAAATGAGCTGCCAATTATTCCTGCTACATTTCTTTTGCTTATGGTGAATGGAATAAAGATAATTTTCTCTCAATGCTTAAAGATATCTAGATTTATTTCTGACATTCAGCAAATGTCTGTGAGCATATTTTTGGTTACTATAATTGTTGTTATGGGGTTATTGAAGACACTGTAAAATCATTAAAAGCTGGCTAGATTTTTTAGCAAAGTAGCATGTAATGGAAGTCTAACTAAAAGCTTGAATAATAACCTTTTGTTACTTATTTTAAACCTGTTCACCTGAGCAAAGCATGTGAAGAACTATTTGAAATATTTGTTAATGGAAACACTTTTTCTTTGAACTTTTATTACTAATATGTTCCACGTTGGATATTTCCTATGATGTACCAATACCAATTTAAGTATGTAGTTAATATTATGATAAATAATAATATTGTTATACAACATCATAATATACATTAAGAGTCATTCTAATTTCTTTATGGTGTATGACCCATGGATTTCTAGAGAATAAAAATAGTACTCTGAGCATCTAGATGTGAATATTTACTTAGTTAAGAGAAGTAAACATTTAATTACAAGAGGTAAAATATTAATTTATTCTCTGGGAGACAGTTTAAACTGTAATATATAAAAATATATTTAAGTACTGAACACTAAAATATTATATTTTTACACATTGCATATAATATTTTGCTTCTGATTTTTTAAGGTTTTGTAGCTTATGAAAACATACATTTCAGTTTTGATTGAACTCCATTAGTCATGCATTTCTCAGCATAACAATGATTTTACTTTACTTTAACACTCAAATTTTTGAGGTACACTACAAAATTTGACGTCATTAATCATCTTTTATTTGCTCCTGAAAGATTACTGAAGATCATATATTTGAAGACATTTGTGAAAATATAGCTAAACAACTCATGATAAACTTAAGTTCGGTCTATTCAGAAAGTAATTGTGTGATTGTCTGCGCCTGTTGTCGCGCTTGGGTTGAGTTTGAATGTTTCAATCTTGATATCTTTTGTGCCCAGGTTTGTGAGCTTCTTCTTTTTCTTCTTCCTTCCTCTTCTTCCTTTTCCTCTATAAGAGTTAATTTTATTTTTCCAAAATGAGTAAAATGCCTCTAGCTGGGAAATATACCATGTTCTACTAAACAAGGACTTATTTTGTTCACAGTAGCTACTGGATCTACCTAGGTTCCTTGTTCCATGGTGACACTGATAATTTACATGCCTGGTGGAGAGGAGAAAGAAGTGGGACAGAAATAATGGAAAATTGAAGATTGGTGGAAAGCACCGTAATTGCAATTTTTGTAGATAGGAATATTTTATATAAGGAAAAGCTAAGGCAAAAATCAGAAAAGTGCAATTTTCCTGATTTTTCAAAAGAAGTCAGACTCTTTAATTATTTGAGGCTAGTGATTATAAATATTAACTTATAGACTGCCTTGTAAATCTAGCTTTGCCATTAACTATTAGATCTTTGGCAGTAATTTACATTTTCTATGTCCTGGTTTTATACCTTTAAAACAAAGGGAATAATAATCCTGAACAACAGCATTGTGTTACTGATTAAATGAGTTACTGCCTGTGCAATACTCACTGTCTGGCACATCGTTATTATTTAATAAATAATACTTATTATGAAAGCCCCTTTGATGTTTGTAAGCATATGAAGGAATGAAAAATATTGCATGTCACCATCTGTCAACTTAATTATTACTACAATATTAAAAGTTCAAAGTTGCTATGAATGATAACTATAGTAAAATAAATATACTAGTCAGTTGATATTTCAGTTCTTATCTAAATGTTATGCTATAGCAAATAACATAATTTACCTGAAAAATAATTAAGATATAGATAAGAATATAATGTCTCTATTTAATAAACTTTGGTCATGTTAAATGGTGAGTTTCCAAAAGTCATTTGATTCCCAAATGTTTTTAAAAGGCTTTTTTCCTTTAAAAAGTATTTGTAATTACATAAGCATGGATTTGATTGATGTAGTTCTTGGTATAAGATGTGAAACCCATATAGATGTAGATATGGACATAGTCATAAAAATGCTGCTATGTGGACTTTCCAATGGTACAATTATTGTACCAAGAATTGAACCCACTCAATGACACTTAACCACTTAGCGACATCCCCAGACCTTTTTTATTTTATTTTTATTTTTTTTTGTATTTTGAAATAAGGTCTCATTAATTTGCTTATGGACTCACTAAGTTGCTGAGGCTGTCTTTAAACTTGGATCCTCCTGCCTTAGCCACCAGAAGCCAATGGAATTACAGGCATGTGCCACCATACCCGGTTCCGATGGCCCAATTTTTTCACAAGGCAGGAAAACTTTAAATGAATGTTCCATATAAAAACAAACAAATAACAACAAAAAATCCCACAAAACCAGCCTTCTGAGTGAACACAGTTAGAACTTTACCCTTACTAACAACACACTGAAAGGAAAACTTATTCATCCCTCTATTACATATTTTAAAAAATTAAACTGTGTCTTTAATAAGCTGAATATTAGTGTTATTCTTGTGTGATTGTCCATCACATTTTCTGCCATGTCATTTCTTTATTAGGCTTTGGAAACAATACCCTTACCCTTTTTTAAGAATCCAAGCTATTATCTGTCCTTCAATATTCCTCCAAGTAAGTTATAAAATTAAATCACTGTTTATTATAAAAATCCATTTTCATAAATTTATGTATTTTTAATAAATATCAAAATTATTATTTCTTTTTATATACATTTATTTCTAGCCATGAAATACACTACTAGAAAATAAAACTGAGAGTAATTTTACTTTTGATATTTTTAGTACTTACAATAGGGATACAAAAATATCTACATATCTTGGCCTCTTCATAGTTCCAAATTTTAAATGGCAAAAGCTAAACTTTGTTATTTTTGGTTGATGAGAAATGGACCTAATAATTAAGGGAATTTACAACAGGAAATATTGAGGAAGTAAAATACTCTGTAGCTCATATCCAGTGATATGGAAATTATTGTATTAAATATGACAACTATTTATATATAAATGAAGGCTATCCTTATATTTTGGTAATGGATAATTATTAATTTATAAAACATTTATAGGAACTGTTATGGGTCAGAAACCATGGTATTTAATTTTACTGTGGCACCAAAGTAGAGAAATGAAATAAAAACTCTAACCATGTAATAGTAGCATTCATTCATCCATTCAGTGTTGCATGCATACATTTATAATGAGCAATTATACCATGCCAGATAAAGACACAACAGGCAAGTGATATAAATAGATGTGCACACTTATCTTATTTTCCAGTCACTTTTTGGACATTGCCAATATACAAAATTATACTCTATTTCAGAATTTAAAAAAATATATTCATTTAAAAAATGTGAAGTCCACCAAATAGAGGATCATTTACCCCAGATAGAGATTATAGCAGAAAAATTGTTCAGAAAAGAAATTATACAATCTCTTGGAGAAGAAATAGAATTATCCAAATAATATAATCTCATAGAGTTCTGCTACAGTGTTAATTTATATTAACATGTATCTTTATACAACAAAATATATCCTGTTTTGTAATTAAAAGATATATACAAAAAAATGCCTAAAGGAACTTGAAATAAATAAAACCAAACTAGTAAGTATAATTGAAAATATTCTAATAAATATTATATGTTGAGAGCCACAGCTGAAGGGGCCCCAGCAAACTTCCAGCTGCCAGCTGATTGGCTTCTCTGCAGTGATGCTCATTGGTCCCTTTCCTAACAACATATGTAAATTTCTCTGAGGATAACCAGCTGCTGCATTTCGCCTAGCCCTCTCCTTGCAAAATTCCTCATTGGCAACCTTCCATAACAGGTATTGTCCTCCATTTAGCACAGCTTTACACATACTCGTCCAATCTGCTGGCATCATGTTCAAGTTGGTAATGGATTCTACCATGCTTACAGTGAAGGGTGCTTGAGGACCATAGGTTGTTACAGCCTCCTTTAGCTGCTTCACTGTTTTGAAATCTAAAGCATGGTGAATTCACTGCCTTCCTGCCTGCTCAAATACAGGGCACACTAATGTTTGAGGTCCTCTCTCAGGATCCCATCTATCAACTATGGGGGTTGGGGGCCTCCCAGCATATGGAGGTGGCGCTGTTGGTTGGACACTTAAACCCTCTGGTGATAGAAAGGTGTTAGTATCAGTCTCCAGTTGTAACTTTTCCCCTGATGGCTTTTTCTGCTCTAAACTTTCTTCCTCTGTCTGACTAGCTCGAGAGACCTTCTCTTTTACTTGAATTTTTTCCTCTGTCTGACTAGCTCAAGAGACCTTCTCTTTTGCTTGAATTTTTTCCTCTGACTAACTTGAGAGACCTTCTCTTTTACTTGAATCTTTTCCTTTGTCTGACTAACTTGAGAGACCTTCTCTTTTACTTGAATCAATATGTCTTCTCCTTCCTCTACCATTGTCTGAACTGAAGGCTTTGGACTAAGCAACCAAGATACCAACGCCCACAATGACAATGTGCCAACTGGCAGAGTTTCTGGGTTTTTCTTTTCTTTTCCCTTAAATCTTCACCATGATGGTCCCATAGTGATATATTTAACTACTCCTCCTTAAAAAGCCATGGGCTACATTTTTGTATTGTATCAATGTATGCCCTGACTGTTCTTGATTTTACTGAGATGCCTCCTTCCTCTAACAGTTTACTTAACAGTCTTTTGGTTTGTTTTTTACTAATTTCTGATCCCACATTTCTAATATAATACAACCCAAAAAGATAACACCAAACAAAACCGAAACAGAATGAAACAAAAATGGAACAACAAAAAATCATTATAATAGCCTTTCTATCCTCCTGAAATGTCCATCCGTACTTTCTCCCTATCTGTTCCTCAGACGCAAATAGTTTTTCCTCAGATGTGAGCGGTTTTTCTTCCGTCTCACACATCTCCAGGGACAGGCAACTTAAAACAAAAGCGAAACAAAACAAAAGAAGAATCTTAAAATGGCTACCCATCCTCTCACCCTGCCCTCAGGGGCAAGCAGTTTACCTTATCACTTACCCTCAGTCATTCCCGGTGTGGGCCACCAAATGCCGCAGTCTGGCTGGGCACAATTCAGGAGCCATTTATCAAGCAGAAATGAGCTTTATTTTTAGAACACACACAAGCTCTTCAGGAATTCCCTCAGAGCCCAACTGCCACCACGGGCTTCCCACAAGCCTCTCAACCCCCCCACTCCTCCTGCTCTTGAGGCCGATTGGCTGGGTCACATGGGCAGAGCCAAAAAAAGTCCCCCAATGAGCAGCTCCATGATCTGAAAGGGCGGGGAAACAGCCCAATGAGCATCACCACAGAGGAGCCAGTCAGCTGGCAGCTGGAAGTTTGCTGGGGCCCCTTCGGCTGTGGCTCTCAACAATTATATTTGATATTTTCTTCTGATCAGAGAACAATTAAACTTTAAGATGAAAGTACGTAAGTGTGCATCATCTATTTTTCATGAATTTTCTATCTAAACAGTTTTGGAAAATATTTTACACACTTATTAGGTCATTTCTTCAGTAAAATATTTCATATCAAGTTTAGAACTTTCATTTTTTAATATAATAATATTTTATAATATTTTCTTTTTAGATATTTTCAAATTGATGTAGTATTTATACACATACATACAAATATAGATATGTGTATATACATATATGTAGATATTTCTCTCTTATATCTCTATATACATGCATAAACATATATATGTTGCATATATATATTATATATATATATTATATATATTACATATATATATTATATATATTATACCTACTGTTTTTATATGCACAAATTTTGGAATGTCTAAATTGAGCTCAGTTTTCATTTTCATAATGGGCAAAGTATTGTCTTAAATATTCAAAACAAGGAATTCAAAAATATATAAATCTCTTAACTCAAAAAGATATTAAAAATGATAATGTATTTAAAGGTATAGCTATATTATTTTCAATCTTTCATTTAATATTTGTATTATAATAAGTTAATTATTTTCTATTTTAATAAAAATATTTTAAAAATTTTCCCCTGACAACATAAAACACAGACAAATATATCATCCTCTTAGCTATAGGATGAAATTACCAATATAAATATTATACTTAAGTCAAGTACTCATGAAAAATTTTGACTACTGCATTATCTGAAGGCACGTCATTATCAATTTGTGTGTATTAGTGTTCAGTGGATATTGTTATCGTTAAACAACAAGGAAATGACACCTCAGGGCTATCTAATTTTTTTATGGCTAAATATAATGTCAATACTGCAGACTAAAGCAACATTGGTATAATACCAACACATGAGTTCTTCATAATGCTGGTAGAGATCAATACTTGTTTGGTATTCTATAAAGCACCTGCACTCTGTTCACAGAAAGTTTCAATGAATATATGTTTTCCACAACTGAGAAAGGAATATTCAGTTATATTTAATAAAAAATGACATAATTCTACTGTCCACAGAAAAAAAATATGCTTTCATTTTTCATGAGGTATATATCTGATAGCTTATCACATGTGAAATAAATATCAATCTAATGTGGAAAAAAATTATAAACACACTAAAAGTTCTTAATGCACATTCACTGATCTTAGATACATAATATATAATTAAAAGCACAGGTCTTTATGTATATTAGTTTGTAGGAGAGGATTCCCAGTTGCATGCAATAAAAATTGATGTTGACTAATTTAATCCTTAAGAGAATTGTTTATTGATTGGTTACAGATATATCAGATAATCACCATAAAAACAGGAAAATAAGGTTTAGAAAATGGGAAAAGAAAAAGGGAATTTAAAGAATAAAAGCTAGAACCCAGATTATATTACAGAAGCACTCTATGAATACCATCCTGCCATAAATGGACACAAAATGCTTCAGCTTGAACCACTATCACAAACATCAATCACCAATTGCCAGTACTGATACTCTTGCTACAGATGCCCCTTTCAGAACTAATAAGGCTGCCATCAATGTCATTGTTGAATTTAATTTCTTCATGGTCTCTGCTAATTTAGTCACTAGGCCTACACTAATTTTAGTCACTAAGCTGGAAAAAAAGCTACTGTTGAGCATGTCTGACTAAATAATTCTGGTATAGTGAGGAGACTTCCTCATCCATAAGAAAATGTTTCAGTTGCTTGGCATCTAAACAAAGAGAAATATTTACTATATTACATATCATGGGATGAGACACACAATTTACACCATTCTTTCCTGATTGTAATTCCAATTATGAAAGTAAACAAAGCATGTCCTTAATGAAACCTAGTACTATTCACTGTTGTGAATTCCAAGTTAGAGAATCAACATGTGTCTCTCAGCAGATAAGTGAATAAAGAAAATGTGACATACATATGCACAATGGAATACTATTTAACTTTTTAAAAGAAATTGTACCATTTTTGACAAGATGGATAGAACTAAAGAAGATTATGCTATGTGGAATAAGCCAGGCAAAGGGGCAAATACTGGCTGCCGAAAGTTCTCACTTACACATGGAATTTAAAACAATAAAAGTTATGAAAGCCAAAAGTGGAATGATGGATATCAGATTCTGGATAATAGAAAATAGGGAAAGAGTGGAAAAAGGGTAAAAGACTTCAATTAGGAATAATAAGTTGTTGATTTTTTTCTTTTTAATACCTATTGCATAGCACAGAGAATATAGTGAATATAATAAATAGCAATGTATTGAACATATAAAAATTGCTGAAAGAATACATTTTAAATGTTCTTACCATAAAAAAGAAGGTTTACAAATAAATATTTAACATAGCCCTTGGTATATATGTAAGACCATAGAGTATCAGATAAAAACATCATTAATTGCCAATCCTGGGTCCATGTGTGTCAATGTGGGTTTGTGTACATGTGTTTACATACCTACAGTATGTTCCTTGTTGATTAGATGAATATGTAGCAAAGCGTCTTGATGAGCCCAGTTTTACAGATGGTTGAGTGCAAGCCTGGAGCCATTCCTATTCAGAGCTTCCTCCAGTAACTCCTGGAATTATACCACGGTCTGGCTTCCTCTTCACCCTAGTCAACTGCTGATATTAATCTTGCTACATCAAGCTCTTCAGATCTTGCTCATTGTTTTAGGATTCTTACATTTCTTTCTTTCTTTTTTTTTTTTTTTAATTTCAACTCTTCTGTGTACCAGCTATAGCATGCCATAAATATGATCACTGAGAAGTTGTAACAGCTTTTAATAATTTTTATAACTAGTCATAAAACTACTATTGAAGTAATATTTGTGAAAATAAAGCATCACTACTAGATGCAGGTTGGTACATATAGATACATTATGTATCATTTACTACCCAAGTGGGTCAAATGGTAAGACCCCTAGTAGTCTCTGATTAGCTATACAGTCTTTAAATTCAATTATTAAGCAATGACCTATTTTTCTAAAGAAGAGTAGTTACTTCTTAAATAGCTTGGCTCCCAAACTCAGTAAACTACATTTTAATTCTGTAATTAGGGATTTGTATAACCTCTTCACATTTTTGCCCATTGCAGATGTTTTCTTATTACTGCAAGTTCTGAGTCTCAATACTTCTCATAGTGCAGTTCAAACCAAAAGAAAAAATTTTCTCTCTCTAAACATACTCAAAGTTTCCAGGCTTTATTTCATTAAGAGAATGAGATTATACGAAATAGTTTGCTCTAAAAATTCAGAAAAAGCTGCCTATATTCTAATATTTTATTGGGATAGGAGGCAAGAAAAGAACTGTTCTTCCTTTTGAGGAGGGTAACTAGCATTTGTCAGACAAATTATCAAGAAATTTTATCAAGGTGCAGGGCATAAGTTTTAAGACAGGCCTTTAGGATGAAAATATTTTGTCACAACAATTATGAACTGATCTCCATGTCTAAATAGCATTATTTACCCTAAATACATGAATAATGTTTTCTGCTACCTTGACATTGCAAAGGTACCTGGAATTTACAATGGTGCTGAGCCCAAGGAACACTGAGGCAATATAGGATTTGTGCATTGCTATGTATTCCTGATAAAGCTAGCAGAATGTTATAATTTTTTGTTCTTTGGAATAAAAGTGTTTTCCATTTTAACAACTACAAACTGATTGTGAGGGACTGTCCAATTTGTTCAAGCAATGAGTTCACCTCACAGATAATAGCTATAATTCCATTTGAAAATGATTAATCTTAGAACAACATACTTCTGTTCTCAAATGCAACCTATCCCTTTTAGTAGAGACTAGAAATATGGTTGTGATAGGAATCAATACTATTAATCCCTACAATCCTTCTTTATGACACTAATTATTGTAATTCCTTTAAAGTTATATGATTGGAAGTGATTTGCTATTTATTATTTTGGTAAGAAGTAGGAGTTACAGATTCTTCCAATTGACTTTTTATTGTCATAATAACCATTAACACTGTGTCAGAATGACATTGTGAATGTTCTTCTAGTTGGTAATAGCATTGTTGTAATAATACACCCAAAGGTATAAGCAAAAGTATAATATGGGTGATAGATGTGATGTAGCTACCATATAGGTAGGCTTAGGTAAAAATGCCATTTATCCTGATTCCATTAAGCTTACTCTGACCCATAAACTACAGCTATATTTTGAAATCTCTACGAGTTAGTATTACTTCCAAATCAGTGTCCAATAATGTCACTGAGATCTTGGTGTCATTGAATCTATGTAGTATAAACTGTGGGTCTGGAAATTTGTGAGACATAGAATTATTATGTGAGAGTGGCCAGAGAATTTTCATTGTTAGATCTTCACTCTGAGGCTGGGATGAAATGCACCTCTAAGAATAAATTTTCTTTCTATATTAAACTTTCTTTGGGAATAGAATTTTGTTGATAATATCATCTGAAAAGTTGTCCATGTACTAATCCAAGTAGAGATGTCTATTTGAAATTAGTAGGGCTTAAATTGTTATAGATTGCAATGAATGGGAAGGTTTTCAAAATGTGGTACAAAATGGGTAAGTACTCACCTGTCATCCCACCAGCTTGGGAGGCTGAGACAATAGGATTATAGGTTCTTGGTGAAATGCTACCTCAAAATAAAGAATAAATAGATAAAAAGGGCTTTGGATGTAACTCAGTGGTAGAGCATCCCTGGGTTCAATCACTGGTACCAATGTGTGTGTGTGTGTGTGTGTGTGTGTGTGTGTGTGTATGAAAAGTATTGATCTTAATGAGAAGATGGGTTATTTATTGCTGCAAACACTCAATTTAAAAAGCATACTAAATAATATAAGTCAACATCATTTTTCTCTAAAAAACAAATGAATTATACCAATAAGAGTATTTTCATTCTATTTCCATTTCTTCCTATTATTAATTTCATGTTCATTTTCTTTAGTAGCTACAAAACTCAGAAACAACGTTGATAATTCAGAAAACACTAAAATTCATTACTAAAATATCTCAGGAGAGTTTATGCAAAATATTTTTTGTTATGGTTGTTTCACTACATGCAGTTTATCGTGTCCACATTACTATTTTAAAGAATTTTGCCTCTTATACACATTTTCTCTACTGGAACGTAAGAGTAAGTATAATAAGGATTCTCTAGAGTAATTGCAATTAATGCTTGATAGGGGCTTAATTAACAACAAAGAAAGCATTAATGACACAGGTTGCTTTTGATTAATAGCTTATCTAAATTAATGAGTACTATATTAATATTCACTATATATTATTTTAAAATATGACTTAAATTTCACAATGGATAAAAGTATTGTGTTATACTTTACATACTTTTGTGTTAAAAAACAAAAACTATGAATTAAGCATTTAAAGCTAAATGATATCAATATTAACTATATATTTCAATTAAATTAATTTTTGTTTCTTCTCATTTGTAGTACAGTATATTACATTTGATAAATAGCTGTGTCATCAAAGAGGCCTTTCTTATATAAACTATTAAATGACATTTGATCTCTAAAATGTGCAGTGATTAGCTGAAGGGAAGAATTATTAACTTCTAAAAGCAGACAGGGACTGAAGTGCCCCACAGTTCTTAGTTTATTAAATATTTCAAAGGAAAAAAATGCTGAGACTGTCTTCTTTCTTTGGCTTCTTAAACGAACAAATATTTAATATGTTTTAACTTCATTATTGTGACAGATCCTAGATACACATATTGAGTAAATAAATACCAGCTTCTGCTGTTCAGTTTACTGCAAAGGTATTTCTCTGACTCCTCTCATTAAACCCAGTTAATTCTTTAATTGCCTTATTGTATTGTACTTTTTTTCCTCTCACAAGTCATTTTAAATGTTGATTTCAATGAATTTGTCAGAAATACTCTTTACCAAATGTGGGTAACACATTAACATTCTCACCAGTATTTTATGCTTATGAATTTGATCTTGTAGAAACTCTCTTGTTTCTTTTGAAACTTGTTTTAATCCATTGTTGTTCAATTCTCAGACATCATTGTAGAAGATGTGTTTTTTCTCTTTGTTCCTCCTCATCCACTTGCCTCTTATATAAATGTATAGTTTTATATTACTTTTATAAAACTTTCTACCTTTTCCCTGGATATCTGAGCATCCGCTTGCTTCATACCTGCAAATAGAGAAAATTCAGGAAAACAGAAAAGCACACACAGAGTTTTGATGTTTACTGATGGGCTTTTCATAGACTTTGCCAATAACAAGGCTGCTTGTCCTGCTGGTTACATAGTTCTCAATGAAAATGAATCTAGTGTGGGGCTGGGGATGTGGCTCAAGTTGTAGCACGCTCGCCTGTCATGCATGCGGCCCGGGTTCGATCCTCAGCACCACATACAAACAAAGATGTTGTGTCCGCCAATAGCTAAATAAATAAATATTTTTTAAAAAATGAATCTAGTGTGTAACTGCAACTCAGAAAAAAAGGATGAGAACAACAAAGGCCATCTGTGAACATTTACCCTGAAGTTTCTTGGAATCCAATGAAAGGGTTTATCCTGAGAAACAAGCAGGTGAAGAAGTGGAAAGAAGTGACCACATGCAATGTTGGCCAAGGGCAGTTTTGTGGTTATGAAGGGGTAGGTGAAGCTTTAAATGAAGTAACAGAACCTTAAAACACAATGGGTAGAAACTGAGGTGTATATATGCATAGGCCATTTACTTATAAAATTATTTGTAGATCTAAAAATGTTTTGTTTTGGTGCCAGAGATTGAACTCAGGGACACCCGACCACTAAGCCATGTCTCCAGCCCTATTTTGTATTTTATTTAGAGACAGGGTCTTACTGAGTTGCTTAGTGCCTCATCATTGGTGAGGCTGACTTTGAAGTTGTGATTCTCCTGACTCAGCCTCCTGAGTCTCTGGGATTACAGGGATAATGCCACCACACCCAGCTCTAAAGATGTTTTTATGAATTTAAGGTTCATATGTGGCTACTAGTTTTGAATTTGTGAGTCATCTATATTTTGCCTATTATTAAGAGTAAAGAACTGGGAAGAAGGGCCTGTTGCTCTTCAAACCTTAAAAAAAATCATCAACTTTCTCCTTCCCCGTATTTCCATTCTTTCACGTTCGACTTAACCACAGGAACACTTGTGCCCATCCTTGTTCAAGTTCACTGCTCTTGTCACAGTTTGAACTGATCTCTTTGTAGTCCTCATCTAACTTGCCTTTTCAACATTGGTTAATATTCTACCACTCTCTCTTTTCTCTTGGAAACATTTTCTCAGCCATGTTTAAAGGAATAATCCACACTCTATTTGTACGTTCTTCCCTCCTTCCCTCCCTTCCTTCATTCCTTCCTTCCTCTCTCCTTCTTAATTTTCTTTATTTTTTTCTTACCTCTCTCCCTCATTATTTCCTTTCTTTTTCTCTTTTTCTCTCCCTTTCCTCCCCTCTCTCCCTTCCTCCTTTCTTTCCTTCCTTCTTTAGTTCCCTCCCCTCCCTCTGTCCCTCCCTTTCTTCCTTCCTTTATTCCTGTCATACTTTTAAAAACACATTCTTTTTACTTACATATGACAATAGAATTAATTTTAATATATTAACACAAGCATGGAATACATTTTATTCTAATTAGGGCCCAAGTCTTGTGGATGTAAATGGTGCTTGGATTCACAGTGGTGTATTCAAATATACACATAGGAAAGTTGAAAGTTATGTCAGATTACTTTGACTGTCTTTCCTGTTTCTATCCCCCTTCCATTCCCTTCATTCCCTTTGTCTAATCCAATGCACTTCTATTCTTCTCCCTTTGTTTGTTAGCATTACCATATCAGAGAGAACATTTGGCCTTTGGTTTTTTGAAATTGGCTTATTTCACTTAGCATGATTGTCTCTAGATCCATTAATTTACCATAAAATTTTATAAAGTCATTCTTTTCATGTCTGAATAATATTCTATTGTGTATATTTACCATAATTTTTTATCCTTTCATCTATTGAATGGTACCTACTTTATTCTATACCTAGATTTTGTGATTAGTGCTGTTATAAATATGAATGTGGCTATATCATTGTAGTAGGCTGATTTTAACTCCTTTGGATATATACTGAGGAGTGGGATAACTGGGTCAAATGGCCATTCCATTCCTAGTTTTTTGAGGATTCTCTGCATTGCTTTCCAGAGTAGTTGCACCAATTTGCAATCCCACCAGCAATGTATAATTGTAACATTTTCCCTATATCTGTAAGAACATTTATTGATACTTGTATTCTTGATAATTGCCATTCTGTTGGGAGTGAGAAGAAATCTCAGTGTAGTTTCCATTTGTATTTCTCTAATTGCTAGACAATGTTAATAATTTTTTCACGTATTTGTTGATCAATGTATTTCTTCTTTTGAGAAGTAGCTTTGCCCATTTATTGATTGGGCTATTTGCTTTTAGTGTTAAGCTATTTGGGTTCTTTGTATATTCTGGAAATTAACACTCTATCCAAGATGTGGGTGGCAGAGATTTCCTCCCATTCTGTAAGTTCTCTCTTCATGCTCTTGATTGTTTCATTTTCTATGAATAAGCTTTTAGGTTTAATACAATACAAATCATTTATTGACTTTTTATTTACTTCTTGCACTAAAGTGCAAGGGTCTTGTTGATGAAGTCAGCTCCTAAACCATCATGTTGGAGTGTTAGACCTACATTTTTCTTTTAGCATGTGCAGGGTTTCTTTCTAATTCCTAGGTCTTTGATACACTTTGAATGGAGTTTTGTGCAGGATGAGAGGGGTTAGATTTCATCTTATTATATATGGATTTGTTAAAGCGATAAGTCTCTTTTTTCCCTATGAATAGGAAGAGAAAATCTCAAACTATCCCTGATTGCCAATGACATCATCCTATGTATAGAAGACCAAAAAAAAAAAAGAAAAGAAAAAATTCCACCAGAAGAGTTCTATAAATCATAGAGGAATTTGGCAAAGTAGCAGGATACCAATTTTACACCCATAAATAAATTGTGTTGTTAAACACCAAGGACAAATCAGCTGAGAGAGAAATAGGAAAAGGATCTCATACACAAAAGCCTCAAAAACAAACAAACCACCAAAAAAAAAACACTTGGGAATCAATCTAAAAAAAGATATGAAAGACCTCTACAATATGAAGACTACAGAACACTAAAAAAGAAATTGAAGAAGACCTTAGGAGGTGGAAAGATATCCCATGTTCTTGGATAGGCATATTTAACATTGTCAAAATAACTATACTATCAAAATCAATATGCAGATTTATTGAAATTCCTATTAAAACTCCAATAACATTATTTACAGAAGTAGTTTAAAAAAGTTACGAATTTATTTGGAAATGTAAGAGGCCCAGGTAACCAAAGCATCCTTAGAGAATAAAACAATTCAGGAGGCATCACTACACCAGACCTTGAATTATACTACAAAGCTATAGTAATAAAAACAGCATAATATTGACACCAAAGCAGGCATGGAGACCAATGTAATAGAATAGAAGACACAGAGAGAAACCCAAGTAAATAGATATCTCATAATAGACAAAGGTGCCAAAAACATAAAGGAAGATAGCCTGGTACTTTCTTAGTACCTGCTTTCTCCCAGTTCCTTCTCACCTCCTTTTATACTTCATTTTTTTTACATACTGGCAAATATCCTTGACCTCAGTCCTTAGATTTCTCTATCACATTCATTCCCTTGATGAATTTGTGTGACTGTCAAATATATATCAAGTTCATTTTTATTCATTAAATTTCATCTTGTTTACCAAGCTACCTATTCAATATATTCACTTGATTATCTAAAATTTGGCATACCCAAATCTAAATTTGTAATCCTCCTCTTCAACCTGTTCTACTTCCAGTATTCTCCATCTTACATTATAGTCACTCCATCATTCCAGTTGTGATTAAATGCTTTTAAATTGCCTTTAGTCTTCTATTTCCATCATATCCTTCATCCAATATTTCAACAGTTCTGGTTGGCTCTTCCTTAAAAATATAATGGGGATAAAATCAACTTTCCACTTTTATCACTGTTTCCATCTTGGAAAACCACGAGCTTCCACCTAGACCTTGTAGCAATCTGTTCACTGGCCTTCCAGCCTTAACAATTTTGCCCACAGTCAGTTTTCAGGCCAGTTGCTACAGTAATCATTTATAAATATATATTGACCCATGTCATCATTTCATGGCTCCTTATTTTATTTACAATTGAATGAAATTGAATGAATATTCTACAGAATATTATGAAAAGCATATACATGTAGGACTGCATTTTGTGTTATTTTATATTACTCTCTTCTTGAACCCACATTGCTACTTATATTGATTTAGCTGGTTTTCCAGTACCTCAGACTGTCCCTTGGCACTAATCTTTGTGCTGGCAATTGGCTTTTTTTCCAAATATTTCTTATTTTCTTCAGTTTTTGCTTGTGTTTCACCATATCTGTGAGGTTTTATCTGACTACTTTTAAAATTGCAAAGCTTATATTCAATTTTACACTCTCTGTTATATTTTTCCATAACATTTATAGTTTCTTAAATATATTACCTGATATATTTTACAGACCTTTTTCTCTCAAACTGTTATTTATAAGGTTAAGCATATTGATAAGTTTTTTTATTCTCTCCATGGAGTCTAGCATACTTACTTACTAAATAACTGTTTAAATATTGTATTGAATGAAGGTACTGAAATTATGAGAAACTCTCTGAATTAGAAAAAGTATCAGAATAGATAGTATATTGTCCTATCCCTGAACACATCACCTGTTCCTAACATAACATAATGGGCCCTTAGTAATTTATGATGATTTAATAGATGGCCTCCATAACAAAATTATTTAGGAAGTACATTGAATTAGAATATATCCATTTACATTTTATACTAAAATATTTGCCTAAATATTTGAATATGGAATTTTACCTAGTGAAATTTATATGGGACATATTATATGAAATTAAAATACTTTTATTTGTAAATATAATTTTTGTAGGTATACTTTTTTGTATTTGTGATACATATATCTAAAACTATGTATATATTTATCATATTAAATATAGTAAAGATAATATTGTACATGTTAATCAATATCTCACATGCATGAGCATCTAAAGATAATATATAATTTTAGACCAATCAATATATGTATTTATGAGCACTATAGATTCAACTACAAAAAAATTCACTAAAGAAAGTTAGAATGTGAAAAAGTAAACTAATTTTAAAAATACTGAAAGCCTTCAAAATAATAAATTGTATTTTAAATTGTAGAATAAATGTTTGCTTACATGGCACCAAAGTTCCAGAACTAGTGATTAAATTCTATAATTAAATTATGCTAGAATAAAATGGATATGTGTTCAATTAACAAGATTCTTCTCTTCTGGTACCTTTGATCCTTTCTTCTGGGTCTGTCTTTATATTGTGTTCTGTTTCACTGATACCACACTAGCTGATAAAAATCAACAATAAGTTGAAGAGAGTAGGAAACACCTGTCACATTGTTGACTTGCTCTATATAAAACCTGATAATGAATGATGCAGTTTGAAATACATCCACATGCTTTTATCTTGATTAATATGAGCAACATCTAATATAAGAATTTGAGAATTCAGTTGCAGTTTTTTAATTAGAATATATAAAATGAAACCTGATACTTATCTACTGTTAATGATATAATTAGTTTATGAATTTGTTTATTCTGAAGACATAAGGTGAGGAACTCACTGAAATCACTTTACTGAAACATGTTTAGTAAATTTATAAATGAAGTTCATCTATTCAGGAGAAGCTAATAATTTAAAAGCAGAGAATGTATGTATGCAACTCATTAAAGAATACGGAATGGAGTTCAGAGATGGAGTATAAAGAGAGATGTAGGAAATGAAATGGGAACAAAGATTATATTGTAACAGAAGAAATAAAGGCTGGGGGGCTGGGTATTTGGCTCAAGTGGTAGCGTGCTTGCCTGGCATGTGTGCGGTCCGGGTTCCATCCTCAGCACCACATACAAACAAAGATGTTGTGTCCACCGAAAGCTAAAAAATAAATATTAAAAATTCTCTCTCTCCTTTCTCTCTCTCTCTCTCTCTAAAAAAAATGAAATAAGGCTGAAGAGTTGTCCTTAGTGATATTGTTGCTTTATTTGTTTGAAACTATTCAAAATTAATATATTCAGACAAGGACATGTAAACTTATGATTTTGTTTTTAAATTCTGAAATTCTAAAGAAAAAAATTATTTGCCCAAGCAAAAGTAAGGGGGTTTAATCAAGTCATGTAGAAAGCACTAGCACTAAGTGTTTTGGTAAAGGGATTCCATCTGTCCTGACATCTGAGATTATTCTGTCTAGGGAAATTGAAGAAAGGAGGAAGTATCTGTGCATTCTTCATTAGCTATGGCAATCCTGAGCTACTCACACTCTGGAGGGAGAGTTCTTCAAAATACTTAGCTCTCTAGGTCTGCCTGGATAATAAATGGAGTAGCTAGAATTGAAGGAAGATTGCATTGGTGATTTAAAATGAATGATGTCGGAAATACTGGGTCATAGTCTTGCAAGATCTCTGATGAGACAAATGCTTACCATTTCATAAAGGATCTTTGGGAAACACTGGAAATTTATCAATCAACAATAGGATGACACAGATTTTACTCAGAGGACTAAAGAAAGCATCGGTTATTCAATGAGTAAAATGAATTTTAAAGTTTTAACACTAAAGATTTTGTGGTATTGGTTGGTTATCTCTACTTGGAGAGTTTTAAATGAATGAAGCAAAAGTATCAATGAATCCAACTACCCAGTCTATTTCAAAGGTATTAAATATGAATTAGAGAACATAATATTACTTATGAAACTTTTTCTTTAATGTCTTCTGAAATTTTCATTCCAAAACTTGTAACTTTTTTTTCTAACTCTAACTGAAAAATCTAATTATAATCCTCACACTAACAGTAATCTTTCAACACATATAGCCACACATATATTCTGTACATGTAATTCAATTTTATTTTTAAAGTCTAAAATACTGTGTACTGTGATCTTGGTGCTTCTAATAAAAATACAATAGTTTTGTATATAAGTAAAATGATGTTAATAATTATATCATCTTTTTGCCATTACCAACAAATAACTAGTTTGAATAAGATGTGCACTATAGAGGCACCTTACTTTGGAAACACCAAGTGCAAAATTAATAGTTGTATCTTTCTTTTTTTATTTCAGACTATGTTTTCAATGTCAATATTCTGTCCTTGACAGTTTAATAAGAGTAATCATGAATTGTTTATATGATGTACTTTGTGCAGCACATAGTCATTCAGTTTCAGAAAAAAGTCCTTCACATAAGTAATAGTGAAGATTCTTACTTGTTTTCCACTAATGAGATTAATGAGATATAGCAAAGGTGGTAGGATGTCACTCTTTGGTTCATTGTATTGTATAAAACTTCAACATTACAGATACTTGAGAGAGACTCTTGTTTCAGGCTTGAAGTATCAATCTGCTGTGGCCTCTTTCTCTTTGGCAGAGAAGCCATTGTGCCATCTTTCCAGGAGTCTTTTAGCCTTTTCATGATCAAAAGTATGTTGATATATTTAGTGTCCAAATGTAATGAGTAATGTATTAAAAAGTGTGTTTTATTGTACAATAGTTTGTTAATTTCAAAAATTTCAATAATTATGAATCTATAGGTATGGGTGAAAATCAAAGTCAAAGGAAAAATTAAATGAGGAAAATAAATGTGCAAAGCACCTGATGCTTCTTCTGATTAGAATATTCTTTATTCCACTTGGATGGTAGATTTTGTTTTATATCCAAACTTACAAATCACAGATCTCTTCTTAAATAAAGTTTTCTTACATCTCCCCCTTCTAGAATAACTACATGTCCTACCCATTCTTATTCTCTTATCATGAGCCACTTATCATTGTCTTTTATTATTGATTGGTTATGGTTTAATTGACTGTTGTTCTAAATTCCTTATTCATATTCTTCATCACTACCTTTCTAAAAGTAGTCTCTCAGACAATGTATTCTTTAAGCAGTATGTGTTGAATGAATATACACTAGGAAAGTGAAGTTGTTTAATTTCACTTAACATGTGGGATCACGTTATATGTTGCCAAAATGATAAAAGCTTATATGAGCTCTTGAAAGTGAATTGTTAGTGAAACAGTTTGAGGAAAAAAGTCTGCTGAATGTAAGGTATAATTCTAGCATCAAAATTAGAACATATAAAATTATTCAACATGCTAAAAAAGGAAAGGAAATATGAGGATAAAATTTCATAATTTAGAATGATCTCTAGACACATTTAAAATTCACTCTTATCATATCCTTATTTATCAATGTAAAATTACATATTTAATTTGTATGCAAAGAAGTAATTTAACATATAACTATAATATATGCATGTTATTTTAACTCTATTAAAGTTGGTTAAATATCACTATAAGTATTTTGGTCATTATTATATTCAAAGGAAGACAACTACTTCATAGTTGACAATGAGAGATTTATTTATAATCATATGATATATGCGAAATAGAAACAGCCCATTTAAAGGGTTATCATGACACCAACAAACTGTCTTGAAGTGACTAAATACTTGAATACATCTGTTTTTTTTCCCTGAAAAATTAGGTACAGTTATTGAACTTTGTTACTTTTCATTTTGTTTCTTCTGAACTTCCAATTCTGTATCTTAGTTTTTTTGAATATATTGAATATTTCTTCCCAGTCATTAAATTGTGTTTTTAAGTTAAAAAAGATGCTGAGATGTATGAAAGCCACACAAATATGGTTAGAGAATTTAATATTTTGCTACTTTGTCACTGTTTATTTGACAAATGAAATACAAGTCTATATCATTCCATTCAAGTTTAATGTTTTGGTTTTCTGTTACTAGGAAATCAAGAAGATATATGGGAATTAAAGATATAAGGGAGAAAAAATACTGGATTACATAAAAGCATTTTAATTTATTATGCAGTTGAATGTGTATATTTACCTATTATATAACTATATAATTAGTAGGAATCTTACATTCAGTTATTTTGAAGAATTATATAACCAAAAGTCAATAATTCTACCTCTCATTTTGTTGTCTAATCACTAATATCATCCACATTCTAAATATGGAAAAACACTAAAATTCAATAACAAAATAAACTGAGCAAATGGCAGATGTCACTTAAATCTGTAATTCTTCACAATAATATATGTTGTTATAGGCTTATAATTAGATCAAAAATTGTTGTTATTATATTGGTGGTAAATCCATTTAATGCTCCTGTTCTCTATTAAGTATTTTGATTGTTTCACTTTCAAATCACTAAAGTGAATTTTTAATTTATATTTGGTGCTTAAATTACAAGAAAAATTCTTCATATGAGTAATTGACTTCTTTGTTTTGATTATTTCAAGATGCATCTCATTAGTTCTAAAGAAACTCTAACATTCATGAATGAATTTACAGAACTGTTTGCAGCTTTGTACCTTTCTATGCCATGTTAAAAACATTCAACCAACCATCTAAAGCATAAAAATAATGATGCTGATAGATTACATGATTTCTATTATTTCTAATAAAGGGTAAAAGATATGTGCATTAATCTAAGTTGTGCAGAACAAGAAATATATAATATATGTATTATTTCCTGCCCTCCACACACATACCTCCTCCCCAAAAGAATTGGCCTGTGTAAGTTCAAGGTCTAGCTAAGCAATTTTTATCAGATCACAGCAGGCTGAAAACTCAGTCAGGAACTGAAGCCATAGTTAGCAAGAGGAACTTCTTCAGGAAAATCTGTCTCTGCTTTTACCCTGTTCTTAACCCATTAAGCCTTATTGTCCCACAAGTGGGACATCTATAGAAACTTAGAGCAAAAAATATACCATTTATAGTAATTTCTAAAGTTGATATTAGGTTTGTAGAGTTCTTTTATTTTGAGAAAAATAATAGGTGAATGACTCAAGCATTTGAAAAAATATATATGAAATATTTATTCACACATGCATGATTTTTTAAAAAATACGTTTTATATATGTATATATATGTGTATATATATATGTGTGTATATATATACACACACACACATATAATGATATATAATATGTAAGCTCTAGCTCATGATTTGTACTCTATTTTAATGCATCTGCATCAACTTTGTAGAATATTCACAGAACTGAAAAATTGGACTTAGTGGTTTTAGGCATTTCTACATAATAGATGAGGCCTCCCTAGATTATTAAAGATAATTATCATTTAAAATTAATTCATTGTAGATATTGATGATATCTATAAAATACCTTCATGCCAACATACACATTAATATTCACTGAATAACTAGAGACTATTTCATAGCCAAATTGACATAAAAAACAAGCTATAAAAGCAATTAAAAGAATAGAAAAACTATTATTCTTTCCTCTTTCTATGTATATACAATAAAAATTGGCTACATAGTTAGCTTGTATTGCAGGAAGATTCCAATGCTGTTATCATTCTTTTATTGTTTTTAAACAAATGTAATGCTAATTAGCTTTGTAAAGATAATTTTATATTTTGTAATTAATAATGAATTAGGCTTTTAAAAAATTTAACCTAGCCATATACATATGAAAAAATAAATTATCTCTTTGTACTATGGTATATCAATTCTGTGTTTTTCCATTAATTCACATTATCAATGAAACAAGGATGATATATCTTCATATATTATGTAGTGTTTGTGAAAAATAATGAAACAGCATGGTATATAAAGATAGATGCTAACTGTAGGATGATCAAAAGAACAGTGTGTGTCTATTTGATTGCAATAATAAAAGCATGATTAATTGTGGATGAACTGTGTCTAAACTACAAAGACATATTAAAGTTTTTCAAAAATATATTTTTGGATTTATTAGCCTTAGGAAATGTTCCTGCTATGATAATCAAATCACTAAAATTATCATTAATAAGCACTGGAAATTTTATTGCAAGAAAATAATTTATGAAACAAATGTTTAAAAGTAACCCAATTTTTCATGTGTAGCAACTCAATATATGATTGAAATTATTAATAGATTATCTATTACTCATTTTTTCAAACACTAGTTACTAGAAAGCATTTCAAGTTGGGAAAAATAGTCAAACTTTTATCAAAACAATTAATCAATAAACAAAGTGATTTTAAGTGTTTCCTATGATACATGAATATGATTAGTTAGGGCAAGATTTTAAGAAAACAGGTAATATTGATACTTCTGGATTTTATCCAGTAACAAATGTTATTCTAGTTATGAAATAATTAATTTGAGGTTAGCTATGCAAAAGTAAAAACAAAAAGATACACAAAAATACTTCTTCTATGTTAGAATATATGAAGCCTTCTAAGAAATGATACCTAGGATGTGGAGATTTTAGCTCTCTGGAATACAGTTAGAGTAAAATGTTATTTTGTATTATAATTATTCTAGTATTATTATACATAAATAAATGGTTAATTTACATGAGCTTAACAAAATGAAGAGTACATTGATTGCAAAATCATAGTGCATATATTTTTCTTTTAAGTTGAGTAAAGAAAAATGTGACATGATTCTTGTGTCCTTTTTGGGAAAAAAATCTGAATAGTTAGCCTGTTTTCACCCCAAAAAATAAAATAAAAGTAAAAACTCAAACAATGATAAAAAAAATCTTTAACTTACAGGTAGCCAAAACCTTACTTTTAAATTAATATTCTACCAATATTTAAAAAAATACATATGCATATACATATATGTAATATTTATTTGAAACAAATATTTCTGTGTTAATAAAATTTAAAACTTGAAATATTTAGTGTACCTAAAACCTTCAATTCTCTAGAAGAGCATGTAGGCCCAATTTTCCATCAAGTTGGGTTATGAATCCATTTCCTCAATGAAACTCCTAAGCTCAAGAAGTAAAATTAAGAATCAATAATAGGGATAGAAGCAAACTATAAAGCTTCTTTTCAGCAAAGAAAAAAATCAAGAGCATGAAGCCAGAATCTACAGTATGGGAGAAAATCTTTGCCACCTGCACCTGAGTTAAGAAATTAAAATCCAGGATAGATGAAGAACTCAAAAACACTTAATATCAAATTAATTAATTAACTAATTAATTAATAACCCAATCAATTAATGGGTCAAAAACTGAACAGACACTTCACAGAAGAAATATGAATGGTTAAAAAACACTTGAAAACATCTCTAGCAATTAGAAAAGTGTAAATTCAAATTACACTGAGATTCCATCTCAATCCAATCAGAATGGCAATTATCAAGAATAAAAGTAACAATAAATGTTGGTGAAGATGCAGGGAAAAAAGTTTACTCATATACTGCATGGGTGACTGTAAATTGTTACAACCGTTCTTGAAAGCTGAATGGAGATTCCTCAGAAAACTTGGAAAGGAACCACCATTTGACCCAGTTATACCACTACTTTTTATCTAAACAAAGGACTTAAAATCAGCATAGTGCAGTGATGCAGCCACATTAATTTTTATAGCAGCTCAATCCACAATAGCTAAGCTATGGAACCAACCTAGGTGCCCTCCAAGAGATGAAAGAATAAAGAAAATATGGTATACACACACAATGGCATATTACTTAACCATAAAAAGGAATGACTTTATGACTTTTGCCAGTAAATTGATGGATCTGGAGACTTATCATGCTAAGTGAAATATACCAACCCCAAAAAAGCAAAGGCTGCATGTTTCCTCTGATATGTAGATTCTAATACACAATAAAGGGTGGAGAGACAATAGAAGTTATTGGATTAGATACAGGGGAATGAATGAAAGGGAGGGGAGATGGAAATAGGAAAGACAGTAGAATGAATCAGTCATAACAGTGAAATGCCATATCATGTGCAACCAAAGGAATGGGATCCTAATTAATAAAAGTTATACTCCATGTTTGTATTAATATGTCAAAATACACTCTATTCTCATGTATATCTTAAAAGAACAAATTAAAAATTTTTGAAAAACCCCATGATCAGTATTAAAGTAAATAAATAAATAAACCTATAATACTGAGCACCTGTAAAACCTACAGTTAAAAGCAAAAGGAACATAGGTGAACTAATAAAGGTAAATGAATAATTATTAGCTTATTATAATACAAATTTAATAAAACATTATTCATTAATTAATAACAAGCAAATTCTATAATACAGTTTTAAAATGTTTTATTAGGTTTGAAAATTTTTTCATATGATAAAATATTCATAATTTTTCAAATCAGATTACACATCTATTTGGCAAACATTAATTTGTTGCTACCTGGGAGTGTTGAGGTCCAGAGGATTGAGAATCAATGGTTATATGCATATAAGGACAGACAGAGTTACAGTCACATAGTCAAAGTAAACTTGTCTGACAAGTTGTTCCTATTCACTTAAAAACCTATCATAGTTTTATACTATTAGAAACTGATTTTTTTTTAGTGTAGGTCCTTTAAAATATTCACAATTCCAGACTTAATTTTGGGTTCAAATAAAATAAGTTTTGTAATATTTTATATTTTTTGTTTACTTTTACTTGGTGAGGATGTAATTTTTGTATTTTTAGAAAGTAACCTAAAATTTAGATGTTTCAGACAATCATGTCTCTTAATAAGAAACTGGAATTTGTGACTATCTGTGGAGAAGTTCCTTCTAGGAGATGGGCTTTCCATTTCTGGCATCATCAGCAAAAATTACACGATGTCATTAATACTTCTGATTAAATTGGAGGTACACACAAACTAGCTTGGAAATCTTCATTTTAATTAACATGCATTAGAACGTTTAATTTTTTAAGATAATTCATCAGTTCTCCATTTTACCTGAAATAGTAGATCATTTCTGAATTCATGTTTGCTGGTTTCCTTTCTTTTTATTTTAATAGAAGTTTTGTTTTTCTATTCACTGAAAAACTAATGAGGTTTTGCAGTCTTATAATTCAGCTTAAGGTGCAGTAACATGAAAGGAATCTAATATTCATCTAAGGTGACTGGGATGAAGTTTTAAGAAAATAAAAAAGTATACATTTATATATAGCCCCATTCCTTCCCCCAGTGATAACCACACGATGTACCTATAAATTACAATCCATTCAATTCTTCAATGCATGAGTAAAAAGGTGTGAGAATGTTCATTCATTTGGGAAATCAAATTGACTTCATAACACCATAGTGAAATTGTGGGAATGCTACATACTTACTGTTTTGAAAATGTATTTAAATTTATGTATGCATTTGCAGAAATAGTCATCTCTTCTCTCTACACATATAATAAAAGCAATTTATTCCAATATAAATCATTTTTCTGTCATTCTGATATCCTCAGGAAATATTCAAATTCAGTTGATACTGTTGAATGGGAAACTGAGGCATCATGAGATTATCACATGAATCCAATTTTACTTCTGATATTTATTTTCATGGATTTCTTTTAATGCACAGAAAAATAAAAATAAAAAAAAACAAGTGTCATTCTATCTCATCCTGTACTGTTTAAATATGCTTTTGAAGACATCTATTTGAGAATAGTCCTAGTGTAATTTACATGTGAGTTTTTAAGCATTAGGTATCTAGGATACAAAATCACCATATATAGTTATCATGTTGGTAAATTAATTTCTGACCATTTCTTTTACAATCTGTGGCCAGAAGGTTTTGTTGGTGGTGGTGGTGGTGGTGTTGTTGTTTTTTTTTTTTATGTCAATCAAGAGCAAACCTGTATTTCCAGAATTTTTGGGGGGCGGAGGGGAGGTGAGGGGATATATTGATATCATCCTTGACTACTCTTCCTCTCTTATTCAACATACTCTTAGTTATAAAATCCTGTTGTTTTTACCCTAACAATATATCCTGAATCCAACATCTTTCCACCAATTCATAGAAAATAAAATGCCAAAGATCCTAAACATAGCTGGGCTTGGTGGCACAGGCCTATACTCTCAGCAGCTTCAGAGACTGAGGCAAGAAGAGGAGTAGTAAATAGTAGACTCCAAATAAAATACAAAATAGGCCTGGGGATGTGGCTCAGTGATTGAGTGCTCCAGAGTTCAATCCCAGCTTAAAAAAAAAGTTTAATCTAAAAAATTTAGGATGTATAAGAGTTCTGATCAGACAATGGTTTCAAAGTCAAGTCTAATTTCTGAGACTATTCAGACAATAAAAATCTGACTCAGTCCCAAAATTTATTATGTTCTTTTGTTGTTGTTTTTGGTACCAGGTTTTTATTATTGTACTTTAAGATGATAGATGAAACTCATTAAAATATTTTGTTTTCACGTTTATATAAACAGTAAGCACCTGTCTGATTAGCATTTGATATGTGCTCAGTGAATATTATAGATACATTTTAGCTCAATCTCTTGAAAAATACTTATGGAATGTTTAAATATGCAATAATATTATCACTAGAATGCTTACACAGGATGCTTCTGATTCTCCCAAATACTCAGCAAATTGCCAGTGGTTTCCCCTTTATCATAGTTAAAAATACTGAGATAGTTAAAGAGAACCTGTTTTGTTGGCATTGTTTAATATTGGTAATATTCAGATAGTTTTAAAATCTTGCCTAGTACTTTCATTTTTCAGTAAGTACATGTTCCTTTATGTGAAATTTGGCAAACTTCCCTGGTTGTTAGTTGGGGAGTAAGTAAGTATCTTTATTGTGTTGGCTACTCAGTCTTTTGTTATAACTTCAGAGCTATGTTATTAGAAAGAGAAAACACTCATAGGAAATAAATGTAAATGAGTAGATGGGCTGTACTCCAAGAAAAAGTTTATTGGCAAAAATAGTTGGCTGCTCAGGTTTGTCCACTGATCTAGAATTGGCTAACTCAATTCTATCCTACAAAAGCCATGACAAATGCAATTATACAAAAAGTCCCCAGGAAAATTTATTGAGCTATTATTTATGTAACTTTATTAAATTCCCATATTTTTAGAAACCTTAAGAATTGGAAAACTTTTTTGTGTTATTATTGTCATTATTTTGAAAAGCATTCTACAATTGCTTATACTTTTCTTTTTTTTCTTTCTTTCTTTTTTTTTTTTTTTTTGGAGGAGTAACAGGGATTGAACTCAAGGGCACTCATCCACTGAGCTGCATCCCCAGCCCTATTTTGTATTTTATTTAGAGAGAGGGTCTCACTTAGTTGCTTATGTTATATTTCTTTTACAATAACTTTATCAACATGATTCACATAGTATCCAATATATCCATTTAAAGTATGAAATACATTGTTATTGAGTTCATCACAAGGTTGTTCAAGTATCACCAAAATTTAAATTTGAAATAATTGTTTTTCTTAAAAGCAGCTTTCACTTTTTTGTGTGTGTTCAATAATATTCCATAACATGAAATTTCTTATATTGTCTACTCTTCAGTTGATAGGGTTGTTTCTTGAATTCAGCTATTGCAAATACTATTTCTAATGAATATTGCTGGACAGGTTTTATGTATGTTTCAATACTGTTAGGCATATATCTAGGAGTGGTAATGCCAAGTTGTATGGTAATTCTATGTTTAAATTTTGGGAAAAGTTAAATGTTTTTCATAGATGACCACACCACTTTACATTCCAACAAGCAGCTTCTCTGTGTCCTCACTGATATTCATTATTATTATACTTTGTATTATAGCTATTCCTCTGGTCATAAGGTCACATTTGAATGTGGGTTTCATTGGCAATTCCCTGCTAATTAATGATACTGTGCATGTAATATCCTTATGTGCCGCAGTCTCTGGCTGGGCACAAATCACGAGTCTCCACACAGCTTGTAGATTCAAACAGCAATTCTTTATTCCCGAACTCACACCGGCCGTCTACAAACACGCTCTGGGGGAATCCACGTTCTCTGCCCAAATCCACTTCTCCCAAAATCCACTCTCTGCCCAAATCTACTCCACATGGGCTTCTGTCTCCCAAAATATACTGTCTGACCCTAAGAACTCAAGAGGAACTCAGCAGCAGGATACACCCTATTCTAAAGGAGGAACACCCTAATCTCCTATTATGCTAAACCGCCCTATTCTAAAGGGGAAACACCCTACTCTCCTATTATGCTAAACTGCCCTATTCTAAAGGGGGAACACCCTAAACACGGATCCTGCCCTGGTCCTTGAGCAAGGTCACCTTTCAGAAGTCCTTCCACTAGACAGCATGGGAGTAAGCTGGCAAGGAATTTGTCATACCTACTTGGCTGATGGCTCCCAGAACTTATGGGCCTTTAATTAATATATATATTTTTGGAGAGATATATCTTTTTCAAATTCTTTACTCATTTTGAAATTGAATTGAGTTGTCTGAAATCCTTATATGTTTTGTTCTATATCTGATATGGTTTGCAAATATTTTCTGTCTTTCTTTAGGTTTTCTAGTTTTATAAAACATTAAATTTATTGTTAACAGATATATAATGATATATGGAGTGTGTCACAGGAGATATGATGTGATATCAGACATGTACACTTTGTGCAGATTAAATTTATCTATCTCCTCAAATATCACTTCTTTTGATGAAACATTCAAATCATTTCTTCTATCTTTCTGAAATACAGAATATACAATCACTCTTTATAGTCACTGTTCACTAGAATTTATATCTACTAACAGTAATTTAATACCAATTGATCAACATTTTCCTTCTGTGTTCTTATTCTCCTCAGCTAGAAAGTCAGAAAATTCACCAAATATTTACTTCAACATTCTGATGGATTATATTGAAAATATATATGTATACTACATACATACAGGATATAATTCATTTATACATGTACATACATATGCATAGATGTATATATGCATATATCTTACATTATGTACACATAAATATATTTAGTATGTACATATATATGATTTGTTAGTGAATAGCTTAATTTATACTCCTTTAAATTTAATATATATAAGCAAGCACGTTTGTTAGATTGCTAGAAGAATCTATAACATGTCCTATTTGTGAACCCCCCCCAAAAAATGTATATGCCAAAATATCAAATGAATTTCTTCCATTTTATGCATGGAGTGGAATAACATAATACCTTTTTGTGGATGTTACATCAAGGCTACATTTTTGTTCTAAGTTCTGATACCAAGTTGAAAAATAGATACAGGGTTTAATTGTACATGAAAATTGACAGAGAGATGTTGAATACTATTTAAGATCATTTGCAAAGTATCTGCACTGTCGAATAGCTGAATATATTTAATTATGTAGTTAATATGATATAACTAGAGGTGTCTTTCTGAAAGATATCTACTTCTGACCCTTAAAGATGCTATGGGCAGCACATGTTTAAATGCAGAAAACAATACAGCTAAATCTAAAAGTTTATAAGCAGTGAAAAATAAGCTAGCTATTCATATATCCTTGGGGCTATGGATTGGTTACTATGTATTTCAGTCCTTCATATTTGGTATACTTTTGAAATGTATTGTATATGATTTATATCGAAAATCTTGGGTGTTACATCGATTTAATTCAAGGCTTATAGCTCATCCAACTTCAAAGTTGTTTTCTTGGGTATGTAAAATTTCTAAAATTGTATGCCAAATTCTTAGAACAAGCTATATGATTCCAGTTCAGGTACTGCCTCCTGGGTATTAATCAATAACAAAATTACTGTGGAATAATGATACATTAAGTCTAAAAGTAAGCACTTTTTAAAGTATAATACAAATGTATAATACATTTCATGATTAAAAAGAATAGTTAGCTTTAATAATATTTTTCCAATTTGACCTTTAAATTTTTAGCTTTAGTAAAGTTTATTCAACCTAAATTTCTTACTAATTACATTAATTGCAAGTATTTAGTAATTATCATTGTTCTTACATCACTAATTGAGTTTCCAAATATGATTCACATTTGAATGTGGTTTGAAAAGATCATACTTGAATTAGGATTGGTGGCAAAGCCTGTAATACAGACACTCCAGAGTTTAAGGCAGGAGCATCACAACTTCAAGACAAGGATTAGTAACTTAGTGTGTCTCTGTCTCATAATAAAACCCAAAACTTCTGGGGATACAATTCAATGGTAAAGCACTTTGAGTTCAATTCTCAGTACCCACTTTAAAAAACCATATTAGATAAAGTTTTGACTGCCTTTTGTCTTTTAAAAAACAAAGGAAAGCTTACCGTCACAAAAACCTAGTGACAGTTTTATCTAAAGATTTGGGGATAAATATTCTCAACTCTTTCTAATTAAAACAAAAATAAAATGAAGATCAATGATATTGGGTCTTCCAGTTAATGTAAGTGAACAATGTAGTTGGTGTATACATGGAGGGAAGAAGGGAGGCAACTATGAAAGCCTGATGTGCCCAGTGCATAAGGGAAATATGGTAAGGAAGACCAGAGCCTGGGAAAGTGACTGCCATGCAAGATGATTTTCAGATCATAGATGCAAGGTCTCTTTATTTTTCTTATTTTGTGACCTTTGTTTTTTAAATATTGGTGTTGTAGGCTGACTCATATGCACTTAAAATTTATTCCTTAAAGCTCTAATCATCATTCATCTTTATTTGTAGATACCCTTTAAAGAGGTAGATATAATTCATTCAGATCATAAGCATAGGGCACTGGGCCACTGTGACAGAAGTCTTTATAATAAGAAAAAGGGATTAAAGGTATTTGGAGGGTGAAACAAGAGAGTGGTTACTTGCAAGCCACGGAGGGAAAACTTACGAGAAATTAAACCTTCAGTCAATTTGATCTGGAAATTCTAATGAGAAAAAAACTAAGTTCTGTTGTTTAGGACACCAATTCTGTGATGTTTTCTTATGGCAACTCTAGCTTATTAGTACTAGTGGATAACATAAACATGAAACAGTGTGCAAATCATAAATTGTTGAATTTTCATATAGAACATAGTGTATGAAGCCATTTTACACATTAAGATATATGTTAACTAGCACACTCAGAAACTCTACCAGGAATCCTCTGTTCACTTTATAACCAAAGGTAGCCATTTGTTTATACTGTCCTGTTGAATGCTCTCCATCTCCCTCTCCCTCTTCCTCTCCCCCTCCCCTTTCCTCCTCTCCCCTCCTCTCCATATCCACATAGAGTTTGTTTCTATGGGTATTTTTTTCTCTCTAGCTTATTTAGCTCAACATTTTACTTCTCAAATTATTTTTTCATGTGTGTGTGATTCATATTTGCATTCAATCACTTTTATTGCATTGCATGATCATTTGATGAATACAACACAATACAGTTATTCATTGTATTATATGCTATCATAGATGGGCTTTTGGGTAGTTTCCAGCTTAGAACTATTAAAATGATATTTGTATGTATATTCGTATATATGTCTTTAGTTGAACATATGTACACATTTCTATTGGGTATAAAACTAGAATTAAAATTGCTGGATTTATATATTCAGTGTTAGAAGATACTGCCAAAATGCATGCCAAGTTGGTTGTGCCAACTTGCACTGCCTCTGGCTCTCTGTACAAGAACTCCCATGTTCCATAACCTTGCCTACATTTGGCATTGTCATAAAATTTTAATTTAACTGTTGTGATGCTCTGCATGGCATTTTAATTTATATTTTTCTATGCCTACTGAAGTTGAGAAACTTATGTTTGATGACCTTCTATAAAATAGGGTAAAAATATTTTATTCTCTAAAGCTCTGGTATAGCTCTTCATATGACTAGAATTATAGCATAGATGCTCCATTTGTGACTATAACTGAAACTGAAAGAAGAGACAGGAGAAAGAAACAGGTGTTTAGCTATGAGAATTTTACTGGAATGTTAAAATAGGTCTACTCTGGCCCCATTGTTTTAGAAAATTTAGAAATAAGACAAGTTTATATTGACTGAAAAGTATACCCATATACTTACAGAGGTTTAGAATATAGAAATAATTATGCATGGATTTTACCTTTTCAATATCACCATTTGCTCTGTATCTGTCCTCATATATTTATTTAAGAATATTTATCATTCTGCCCATCTAAGTAATTTAGAACTCTCTTAGCTTGTTGTCCTAATAAAATGCAAATGTATTGTTTTATCCGTATTTATGTCAATTCTTGAGGATAAGTTAGAAGGCAAGAGTCACATTTTATAATTTAATATTAAAAGATAATATTTTGGAATAAACAAAACCAAATCTCTTATTTAGTGATATGAGGCATGTTATGAAATGAATTTCTCATTTTTAGGTTCATCATTTTATTTCAGATGTTTATCATCTCTTGTTCTAGTAATAGTCATAATTTCTGTTCACATAGATGTATCTCAAGTTTCTCTTCATTGGTATTTATATAACATTTACTACATGGGATACAAAGAGTAAATGTCAGCAAGTATTATTGTATTTTCCCCTGACTTTCCTGCTTGGCTCCATACTTCCTTTGTCTCTTCAGCTTACAAAATCTAAATTCTATCTGGCATCATCTCCAGACAAGTCATTGACAACTTTAACCCACCTCTTCCGTTTTAAATATATGCCATCTAATTACATTGAATCTGGTTCTATGAAATATGGCTTTCTCCCTTGGTTTTTCATGTGACTCAGATGGTTACAATTCTCATTTCCTTGCATCTAGTTTATGCAGACATTTAGTAAAGTTATAACTAATGCCTCTTTCTTTCCCTTCTTTCACATGGCATCTTGCCTCTCTCAATTGTTCTTAGAACATAAATAATAACAAAAAGTGAAGAATGCAAAATGTGAGGTCCACTTAAAACTTATAAATATGCACGTTTTGTGTTCAAATGACATTTTATTCATTTATTTATTTTTGGCTCCAGGGATTGGATCTAGGGTAGCCTAACTGCTGAGCAACTTTCCCAGCCCTTTTAATTTTTTCTTTTCTATTTTGAGACAGCGTCTCGCTAATTTGCTTAGGGTCTTGCTACGTTGCTGAAGCTTACTTTGAACTTGTGATTCTCCTGCCTCAGTCTCCTGGGTCCCTGCAATTACAGGTGTGCACCCCTTTACCCAGCTTAAATATAATTTTCTAACAGAAACATGTTGTAAATGGTGTGCCTCACTATGGACATATTTAACCATGGCATATTAAGCATACTCATACGTTGGTCAAATCCAGTTTCAGTAGTTACAGAAACATGGATTTTAATGCCGGATATTATTGTACTATTTGCCACCCAAGTAATCCTAAGAAAATTAGGATTATTTGATTAAATCACAATTTTCTTATTTGTGAAGATGGGAGAAATAACTCCAGTCATGTTGTTTGGTATACCTGTGGCCAGTATGCATTATTGAAAACATCACAGAGTAGGAGCAGTGAATTCCTGAGAGGGAGGCTTCAAGTAATATTGTAAACATCATAAAAATGCTTTTTTTTTCTTTCTAACATCAGAAATAAAAAAAAAGAAAAGAAATAAGAACCCGAAGCCTGTCTCACAGTCCAGTAGGAAATTGAAAATACATGGCTTCACTTTCTTTAGATCCTGTGAAATTTACTATTTAGAAAATGCAGGGACTAGGGGCTGGGCTCTCAAGAATATTGCAGAACAAGTGCGAAAGTTATCTTCCATGCAGGCTGTCACTGTGACTTGAGATGTGACTCTTAGAAGTGCAGCATTGTATCTTTCATTATGAATCACCCCAAGAGCATTATGGTTTTAATATAATTCTGAGTACCTAGTTCAAGATTTATGTTTCTTTCTCTTCATTTAATTTGAAGTGATTTAAATCTTACAGCTTTTAAGTTTGAATGCAGCACATTTGTAAAATTGTTATGTTATGACAAATAATCAAAAAAAGGATAAAACAGCTTTTTTCTTTTTTCTGTAGCTTAACTCTGACACATTACATTATTGCCTGTCTAAAATCTTTATCTGTTTATATTATAATGTAAATATTGTTCTAAATTATAAAATGCTTAAGTGAAAAAATAATATAATAAAAATGGATTTTGTTTCATATATATTGTGTCTGCTGCTTCAGAAAGGAACTTTCATGTCAATAAACTCACATCCAGATGAAGGAAGAAATGCTGAGCATTTTTTTTCTTCTTCTTCTTTTTAAGTAAAAAGTCTCTCATATATTTATATAGGATTTTCAATCTTTAAAGTTATCCAGGGACCAGAACTATTATTTAATGAAGCATAATGGATCTTAGCTCTTCCTGGAATGCATCTCAACTGGAATGTTGACACACACACTGTAAGTGATGTCTCTCTGGGTAGAAGGCTAAAGAGCATATAGAAATTAATGTACTTCTCCAGAGAGTGCCTCCTGAGAAGCTTCTTATTAGCCAATTTATTCACTTGATTAAAGATGAATAGTCATATTGTATTTTGAAGAATTTACTTATTCATTTGAGTAAAAAAAAAAAAAAACAGGTCAGTTCACCTTAGCCAATGAAATTATGTGTGGAGGATTGACAGTTCACGCTGTTGTACATGAGCACAGATTAAGCTTGGAGAACAAATATAAAGTTGCATCTGTTGTAGTCCATAGAGGTGAAAATACAGATAAGCTTTTACCTTTAAGGCAAACAGAACCTATAGTTAATTGATAAAATAAAGTAGATCCTTCCAAAAGCTTATTTTATAAAATGAATAAAAGATGCATGCAAATGGAAAATTAATTCATTAGATTAATCTGGATTGCTTTGATTTTGGAAACATGGAATTAAAAGAAATTTATTCCAGCAACATTAGATTGTACCATTATATTTTCTTGACATGGAAGTGTTTCTTTTTTTATGAGAGCTGAATAAAACCTGCTATCCTTAATTTGAAATGAAATTATATTTCCTGATAATCTATTTGCATAGATATGCTTGATGTGCATAATATAGAGTTTTCTTAACATAAAACTTTTAAAAAATAATGCCTCATTCTTTCAAATTTCCAGCAAATTTTTAGGTAAGTGAAGATATCTTTAAAATGTCTTGTGAAAATGGGTTTAGGTTCATTATGGGCAGAGGAATTATCTTAAGTTTGGATTTTCATAGGAAACACAATTCTTGTTAAGAAAATTGGCATAGATGTCATCTTTTAAATTATGATTGTTTAATCAATTAACATACAGAAGTAGCTTACAGACTAATTTAAAAATCAATGCTAATTCTAACTCTCAGAAATAGCAGTTAGATGACATTAGGGTCAAGCAGGTATATTTTTATGCATTTATTCAGATAGATTAGAAGAAAAGCCTTTGTGAAAGCAGAATCATATTATATGTGCTACATTTATCTTTTAAAAATGATGGGTAGATGCCGCAGTCTGGCTGGGCACAAAATAACCAAGCCACCACACAGCCTTGCAGGTTCAAAACAGGAAGTCCTTTATTCTCTGCACTCCCAAGAATGCCACCCACATGGCCTTCTCCAGGGACACACCACACCCCAACCGGAAATCCCTCCTCTGGCACTTCCCCAACCAATGGGAATTCTCCGAGAATCCCTATGAGAGCTGAGAACTCCAAAATAGCAGGCCAAGGAGGACAGCAGGGGTCTAATATACAATTGAATACACAGCTTAACATAACCATTAACATCTCAATGGCTTGCTGGCATCACCTCTCAACCACTCCATTCTGGCAAAAATGCCGTGGTCATTCTGACTAGGCTATGGCTGCAGCAGGTAGAGAAGACACTTCCCAGAAGCCAGGCTCAGCTGCCTTCCCCAGCCCCAACAGCCTTTCAGATGTTTTACCATGATATGAGCAAAGTCATGGGCAGAACTTAGTGACCAACTGTAGAATGTTCTCAGCCAAGAAGTCAGTGCTTTTAGGAGATGCTTTAGTTCTTACAGATAAATAAGGAAAAGAACAACCTGGCTTCTGTGAATTTCTCTACAAGAACATGCAGATACTCCTAACCCCAGTGGTCTCCGGCCATGAACCAGGTTTGTCTCTCTACTCCTGTGGCTGCTAATACTGGGACTTTTCTGGTTAGGAGACAAGGGTGCAAAGACAACCATTCTCCTCACTGCTGATGATTCCCAATAGATTTATGAGTTCCAATGTGCAAAATTTTATTCATGCCTTTTGATGCATGTTTATGCATTTATATAGAATAGGTGCTTGGAAGTAAGTCACAGAATTTTCTAGTTATTTTCCAAAATCAAGCATCTCATCTTTGTTTTAAGATAAATTAGGCATCTTGGACCTTCACTTAGGCATGTGAATAAAAATATATTTTAGATAAATTTGCAGTTATGTTTTTATTTTTTGGCTTTCAAAAATGTTAGATAATGTGATTAAGTGGGGATCAAGGAGAAAAAGTTTTGGTTTGTCGAGTTAAATTACACATAAATCATATCTTGCCCCTTATAAAGTTTACTAGTAATTTTATGTACACAAGTAATTATGAGGAAAGGTAAAAAGAGAATGTCTAAGGTGGTTTCCCATTATCATTCTCACTTCATCATACTTGCTCTGGTCCTGATTCTGATGTGTACAAGCTAATGGATGTTTGAAACTATATAACTTACACAAACACAAGTCATCTCAGTTATGAAACATTTCCTTTTTATATTAAGACATTGATACAGTAGTAGTAACAGTTACAGAGATTTTAGTGTTTTGTTTTTTTTTCTTATCAGCTATCCTAGATAACCTGAAGATTTCACTTCAAAGTGTTCCATACATATAGAGTCTGCTACTAACAAATGTGGTTAGTTTGTTTCCTAGGAAATTTCTTGATTAACATGCCTAAGAAGTTACTAAGATAAGTCACCTATTTTCTTTATTTCCTTTAATGTGATTGGATTCTCAATTCCTTCATCTACCAGTCATTGTGTCCCTTGATATGACATTCAGAATGAAAATTTTCCAAGTGGAGAAACAAGATTAAAGAAGTCCAAGTCACTATAAATTGGGGTGATATACCTGGACTATCATGTCTACTTCTATCTTTTTTAATATCATTCGCACAAAAAACTTTTATCTTGTTTAAATTTTCAGTTATTTGGTATGTTTTGAAACTCTCTCATGACTCTAATTCTGAGTAATAGAATTTTGAAATCCAGAAGTAGAGTACTGTATGCAACAGAACCAAAAATACATGAGGTTTAAATAATAGAAGCAGATGGGTAGCAGGAATCAAGTACTCACATATTGCAGGCTGGAAATCTGATGAAGCTTGTTATATAATGAAAGTCATATCATTACATATTTGGATAGAATTAAAGAGAAACTAGAAGAAATAGTTGAAAATTAAAAATGTTGGTCTTGCTTGTCCACTCTTATCACTTCTATTAAAGTTCTGTAAGAGAAAAATAGACAACCAAGTCTTTAAGTGGGACTAAAAGAAAATGCAGAGTTTTGTCTTTTGTTAAGCATTGGACAGTTCATGGCTAAATTGGAAACTTGACAGGTTGAAAATCCAGTGGATTGTGTTTCCCAGACTATATCATTATAAGCTCTGGTTGTCAATCAGAAAAGATCACAGCTAATCAGATTAAATACTTCTGACTTGGCCAGCTTCATGTGGCCAGGCACTAAATTTTTCCAAAGAATGGAATTAGAACTATGATCAATTTTGGGGATCTGTCCTTAACTAAAAGGGGCATTGACATTTCTTCTTATTAATTACTGGCTAAATGTACATAGAATTTCTGGAGTTCCAGGAGCAATTTTGGAACTAATGTGGTCTTGGGGTTGAAAGCCAATAGGGCATAACAATATGGCTGAATAAACCTATAATTCTGACCAAGTGGAAAATCACAGCAGTCCTGGATTTACACACTTCTTGGATGGGAGACAGCATTACATTCTAATAAGAAGCTCCTATCATTTAACTTGTTTTAGGTTTTAACAACAATAACAACAACAAAAAAAGACAGATTTTGTAGAAAAATTTGTAGAGAAGTAAAATGTTATAGAAATGTTGACATTAAGAAAGTAGGGAATATTAAATCAAAGCAAGCAAATAAAAACCAGAAATTCATATGCATTTACAACATGGAAATTTGGTGCTGAAAACATAAAGGATAAAAGTATTCGCTGATAAAAGTCTAAATCTTCTCCCCCCTCCCAAATATTAAAAATCTTAATCAAATGCACATCAGGAAAAATAAGTTAAACACTTAAAGTAGAAATTACTTTTCAAAAGTATATTTTATTAGCTAATCTGAAAACATAAAAATCTTAAAATATAAGTGATAAGTAAAATTACAACAGATTTTTTTTAAAAAAGTAAAATTACAAATGTGAGGAGATTACTAAGCAACAAAGCCAGTTTGTGTTCTGATAGTGTCAACTGAGCCCTGGATACACTTGAGCTTTTATCTTCATAGTAGCACAGAGTACATAAGACAGGAGAAAAGTCTGAGATTCACCCATATCCAGGGATCTAATTGAGAAATAATCAGACTTAAGACTCAATGGAATACACCCTTTGAAAAAAGGTAAATAAAATATAAAACCACAAGTATAGAAAAGACTCTACCATTCTCTGTGACATTGTTTAAGTATCAGTATTATGCATTTAATAGCAATGTGAAAATATTTCTGGGATGGAGTTTAAATTAAAACTCCATAGGTTTAGAGGCTGGGAATATGGCTCAGAGGCAGAGTTCTTCCCTAACATGCATGAGACCCTGGGTTCAATACCTAGCACCTTCAAAAAATCAATTCAAATCAAATTAAATTAAACCAAATCAAATCTGTGAGTTAGTAGTACTTCAAATGACCAGTAGGACTTCATGTACATTGTTTTTGGAGGAAGACAATTTCAAGATGGACTTCAAATAATTCTCAAATAAAGGGTAAAAGAAATATTGGTACACACTATAAATTATCTCAAACACAAAAATACATGAGATAAATTGAGATGATCACTCAGGTGTGACCACAAGAAGAGGTATGGGAGAGGCAAAAGAAATTAACTTATTTATACTAAAATACCCCAGCGAGATGGTTCACAGCATACCATACAAGGTCTTATTGAGAATACCAGGTTTTAGTGAGGAGACAGGAGACAAGGGAAAGGAGAAGGCCCAAGGCTACCACCTGTATTGAAATTTTCTCAGGAAAGGAAGTGCAGGGTAAAGAATTGAGGATTGACTCACTCAAATAATATCTGTCGGTTTTGGATTATGAGAGTAGTTCATGGTACTGGACCTGGAGTAAATAAGGCAGAGTGATATTGTCCCCTAGGACATGGAGTTCAGATAGAGGAAGATGGATTTAGACTGATTATTTGCACATCAAAACAAACTGGTATTACAAATGTATTGAGTTTTTCTTATTTGGTTTTATGTCCTTGAAGGGATATAGTCATGCCTTATCTCAGCAAGCAAATCATTTTTTATACACCTTAGATAGTTATATTAAAATTATTATTCTTTAAATGTGTTTCTTGAGTACTTTGTACCTATTCTACATGTACCTATATTATGAAGACTCAAAATTATTTGTTCATAAATCCATGATTAGAGTGCCTGTGATGCTAATTAAGTCTTTTTTGAAGAATTATTCCAATGTTCATCTCTTTAATGGTGACTTTCCTAAACACTATATTCAGACACATATATACTATCTTCATAGCAATTCATATATTGTCCCATTAGTATACTCTGTTGGAGTTATTTGTTTACATGTCTGTTCAATCATCTGAGCATTAGTGACACTATTGGTTCCACTGAGAGTTTTGGATTGACAAAAACACTTGGAAAATAGATAACAGCTACAGACACTAGGAGGTCTAATATATTCATTCTGCACTGTGCTTCAGAGGTTATGACAACAGAGTTTCAGAGAAGAATTGAGAAGCACATTCCTGATAAACAGAAGCTGACTATAGTTGCAGAATTAGCATTTATTTATTGCCTTATGTAAAGAAAACCAACATTTAACAATATCATGCTTGCATTGTTGTCTTATACCAAAGCACAATGTAAAGTTTGTACATAATAAGTAGAAAAAAAAATAGTGTTTCTGCTTGATACATGGTCACATATCAGAGCAGAAAATGTAAGGAAAAATAAGCATTATTAGAAGCAAAAAGGAGACATTATAACCCAACTACTCTTCAAGGAAGGCCTTCTTACATGCATATTAAGATTGATGTTTGTAACAAAAATTTAGAGCTATCTACTCACCACAGATTTTATTTTCCTGAAAGGGAAAATATGAGTATATATGAGTTGTAGATATATATGTGTGTGTGTGTGTGTGTTTGTGTGTGTGTGTGTGTGTGTTTGTGTGTGTGTGTGTGTGATGAGAAAGCAAATTTTTAGAATCATTCAATGTGCTTTCTAAAAAAAATAATCACAATGGCCTACAAATATTTTTATGTTGTCTTTAATTTTTAAAAAATGAACTAACATTCACATCAATTGCTAAATCTAACAATCTTCTTTATGTTTTTTAGGATAATAATCTTGGGACCAATCCTTGAGATTAGAGTAGATGGTATGCTTAATTATTATACAAATCCAATCATCTGATTACTCAAGTTTATGATCATAAAATTCTAAGCCACAATTAAAATGTACTGAAATTGACATTTGTACTAATACCTATTATTATTATTTTTAAATGTTGACTGCTACTAGGATAGTTTCAAAGATTCAAAATTTGAAGTATATATTGCTGGCTGAAGACCAAACACTTTGAACCAGAAGTATTTGACAACACCCTAGAAAATATCAAAGTTTATGAAAGTTAAGTGATTCTAAAGTATTATAATAGAAATATCTTCATAAAAATTTAGCTAGATAAGAAGTTGCTTAAAGAGCCCACAAATGTGCCTTAGATAGCTCAATAATGCTTCACATACACTAATTTAGAAAGTATTTTCAAAATTTGTTCTTTGATCTCATAATAGTCGAATTGTGAGGTTTTGTGTGGCACAAATGAGTCAGCATTTTCATAAATACCTTCCAAACCATGCACTACCTCAAATGACTGCAAGTAAAGACTTCCGTCTCTGTTCAGAATACTACAAAAAAGCTCTATGCTGAATGGTGAAAGTTACAGATATTTCTCAAAATTCTGTAGGCTAATAATGCAAAGTCATAGAGTGGCACAATCAGTTTTTGTTGAGGAAACAGTTCCAGGATTTCTGATGGTCAATTTTTTGTTGCATTCTCCAAAGAAGAAAGATAATGGTCTGGAGTCTCCCATAATGGCACCAATCCTATTATGGAGATCCACTGTGAAGACCTCATTCAAACCAAATTTGAATAAGGCCCCACTCCCAATTCCCATCACATAGAGGTTAATGTTTCAATGTATAAATTTTGGGGGACACAACATTCAGTCTATAACAGACTTACTTTTTAGTATAAAAATAAAATCAAGGAAAATAAGTAAAACTAATTTCATACCAATTTCTGAATTTACTTGAAGTTGCCAATATATTTCTTATCAAAAATACTTTATATCATCTACTTTTTATTCATTCATGTATTAACCAGGAAATCAAAATATCTACTAAAGAAGTGATTTTTTTAATATTAAATCAACTCACTATTTTTGCTTAACTCAATTGATGGAAAGGACCATTTCCAACCCTAAAATTTTTAGGTAATTGTTTTCTTGTTTTAAACATTGATTCACAAAGTTATGTTTATATAAGTTTCACCTCAAAGTGTTTATTTATTTTCAGTATTCTAGTTAAATGTAGAAACATGGTGTCATTAACTCTTTAATATGCTATGGATAAAGCATTAACTGTGAAGTCACACTAAAGGTTTGAACTCAAGTTTTTCTATTTATATTTAGGGATACCAAGGACAAATTACTTATTAGAATATTAGTTAAGTTATTGATATTTAAAATGGAAATAGTAATAGTACAAAGACTAATATTAGAAATCAGACAAACTTGGTATTGACGAGATTATGGTGTTTCCTAATACATAACTTAGATATTTAAGGTAATGCAATGCTAATTACCCTAGTTTGATAATTACACATTGTATACATGTATTAAAATATCACACTTCACTGCACAATTATGTACAATTATTATGTCTCAATTTAAAAAGTATATAAAACAGTGATATCTTTTCTCCTCAACCAGGTGAGATGGAAGTACTAACTAAGGACATATGTCAGGTGCTCTGTTCTGCCCAAGTGATGAAAATATATATTGGAACCCAATGCCATCTCTAGTCCAATCCACTGGGAAGTGAAAGTCATGCTAGGCCAGACCATGCCAAGGACCTTCCATTCCCAGTCTCATCAAAGAAAGTTCTCCCAGAATGTAGGAAAGCTAAACTTTGTCAGAATGAGCAAATAATTCCACTCCCCTGAGCTTCATACAAACAGACCATGTTGTTCTCTTCTACTGACTTTTGAATGTGAAAGAGAAATTAATGCAAAATATCAAACTATCTAAACATAATTTAATTATGTAAAGTTGAATTTTCTAAATTAATTGATTAATTAAACTAAAACTCAGACTAGCCAGAGAACTCTAGCTATCAAGTCAGGTCTGGTATATACTAAAAAACCAGCACATGTTCTTTATTCAATATCCGTATTTTAATTTTGCAGAACCAGTAATTCAAGTGCATTTTATCATGTTTTCTTTAAATTTGAGGTTAAATCTTACTAGATAGATAAAAATCACTCAATTTCCTTAAAAGTTTGAGGTTTTTGAGGAGTTTAAGAAATAAAAACTAAAAAAAGAATTACAGAGTTTCATGTTTTCCCATTAGCATAAGATCAACTTTGAGAAGGCTGATATGGTACTTGATGTCAAATTTTAATACTTGGATTTTACAACATATACTGAAATGATTGCTTTTCTGGAGCACCTGAGGTCATAAACAGCACTGCATTATAAATGATATCTCTATTTCCATTATGCATATGCATTTTTAAACTTGATATCATAATCCCTTATTATATTTGATGAATAAACATTTTAACAGTAAAATTGGTTATGCAAAAGTCTTTGTAAAAGTAAATATACTTTTGATCACCTTTCAGTGTTCTCAGAATATATATTTCTTAAATGCTATAACCATTCATGAGTATAGTAAAAGTAGGCATGATATCCTTAACATAACAGTTAAAGTTCTGTCCTCTCTATATTGCCCTTTCTCTTTTCAATAACACTGAAATTTGGCAAGAATATTTTCCTCCACGCTATTTTATTATGAAAAAAATGAGATTATAGGCAGATGAAAAGTTGATTCAAGGCCACAAAGTTTAAAAATCCTGTGAACTGAGAGTCAAACTCAAATCTAACTTATTTCAAATAATCACTTTTGGAAAAGCATCAAGTTTCTATTTAGCTGTGACCGGTAGCATCTGATTAAGCTTCTGCTCTATCAATTAAGGTAGGAAGGCAGACAGAACCATGTTAGAAAAAAAAAAATCTAGTCTCCTCACGTAGGACTTATTGATAGAAACTACTTGGGTATATGCTTAAAATTTATATTGTCTTATGTTTAAGATTTGAAAAATACTAAAATCAGATATTTGTAAAATTTTTCTGTTTAAATTTCTAGATGAAGTGCTTTAAATAAATTATATCACTTAAATTTTGCCATAATCCTTAGATATACAGAATATTATTACCCACATTTTGCAAAGGAACAAAACAGGTCTACAGGAAACTAGACTGCCTTAAATGACACACTTAGTATTTGTGAAATTAGGATGAAATTCAAATTCTCTGTTGTCTGATTTTAAGAGCTTAATAGCTACGCTATATTGATTTAAAAGTCACTTTTTGAATAAAGCAAACTGGTACAAGTTTCCTATTAAAAGTTGAGGATTTAATAATACCTTACTTTGAGGTTGCTTAAATTTAATTAGAGAGGGTTGATAATATTGATTGTCCATTAAAGTAGTCATATTCTAAAAGGGTGAGAATGGAGGAACAGAGCAAGAAAGCAAAAAAGAATCCACATCAGAACAATTATTGTGTCACAAACAATTTATTCTTAATCCTCATAGCAAATATGTTTAGTACATATGATTGGTTCCACTTTTTAGTTGCAGAAAATGAAACTAAGGAATTTAGAGATCTGCTTTAAGATTAGAGGTATAGAATATTTCAAGTAGAAAACAATAGCATAGTTGGAATAAGGAACTTAATATAAACAATTTGGCTTCAGAACTCTGGCTCTTCTGCAAGTTGTATAGTTTGTGAATAGCTTCATTGCAATATTTGCATGAAAGTTTTGCTGCTATTTGAAAAAATAAATTTGTAGGTGTGATTGATTTTAATTATGAATCTGATTAATTTGGATCAGTTTTTGAATGACAATGTATAGATATTAAGCCTGATCTTTGTTGTGATTATTTTTCTGTGGCAAATGTGATCAACCAAATATAACAATATAAGCACCAGAACTCAGAGTAGTTACTGTGTAGTAACTTGAATCAACTGGAAAAAAAATCTTAAACAAGAATTTATACACATATTTAATTGACCATTTATATTTTAATACATTTTTCACCCAAATCTTGATATAATGCTGTTAATTTTGAGCCCAGGACCAATCCAAATAATGACCAGCTAGGTTTGAGTAACTCTAGCTCACTTTTATTAACTCAGAAAACAATAGTACTTGTTATTTTTCTTTTTATTTATATTTGCACTTGAAATTCTGTTCACTTCATACCACAGTTCTTAAAATTGGATCCTATGAGTCCCTATCTTAGGTATTATTTTGGTAGTAATCTCTTTCTACAAGCAAGACTTGTCTAAGCATGTCATATTTACAATATGATGAATTGGGCACTATTAATAGACTGTTGTCAAACACCTTGAGATTCTTTATTTTTCTTTCTGTCTGGAAGCAAATTTCTTCAAATTCATATTGTATTTCATTGACCCTTAAAACTTGCTGTGATTCCACCCATTTTTTAATATCTATTATATAAAAGATACTTTATTAACTAACTAGCATGTCACACCAATCAATCTCATTAAAAGATGTGGACACCATTATTCACTGAAACAGGATTGGACAAGCACAGACAAAATTCAGTCTGGAGTGTATTTGATAATCCCAGGTAATAGGGTGATAGTTTATTTAATTTTATGATACTCACAGGTCCAAGAATACAACAAAATATCTATCAGTAAAAATAGGAAATAAGCACATTTTCCTAGTAGGTAAATAAAATACAGTAATGGTGAATATGACAGAAAAAAATGTCTCATATCAGGAAGTGAACATTAGAGAGTTTTATCAAAAGACCTAGATGTTGCTTGTTATTTTTTTATTCCATTTTTTTGTTTTAGTAACTGATATTTAATTACACATAGCAATTCTCAGAAATTTCTGAGATATTTGTTTGAAGATACAGGGTTTAGACTGCATAAATTTTCACTTTTATATTTCTTAATATGTAATATGGACCCTTTGAAAATCCTATCTAAACATAAGGAGAGAAGTCTCTTGAAAATATTGAGAAGTGTTAGATTGAGTGAATTAAAGAATTAATTGAATGTAGACATGTTTACATTTTATCTGGTAAACCTAGGGTGGGAATGGAATGTGATTGATTTCACAGACATAGAAATAATTAACTATTCCAGGAAAAATTAGTCCATTAATGATGGAAAGATTTTTTTAAAAAGTCATTTTCGGAGACAAATGTAGTATAATCATGAAGTACTGGTGGCCTGGACCACAGTAGGAAGAAAGGAACAAATGGAGTACATTTCATGCCAGAAAAGACACTAGTAAGTGACTTAGAATCACATTGTATATGAATTAATGTGGACAGAAAACCAATAATAGTAGTAAACGTAAATTTCTTGTCTGTAGTATTCTCTACTCATGTGTTTTATTATTTGTCATAATAAATAGCTTTTTATATCAGAGACCCAGATGATGATAAATAGGTAAAACTTGAAACAAAACAAACATGACACCATGGAAGAGAGACAGAGAGAAAAAAATCACAAGGAGTTGTCATTTAAACATTGAAAGCAGTTATTTAAACATATAGACTGAGCATTAGTAAATATGTTTCATTAATTTACAATATGAGGATAGAAGACATGTGAGCATCCTAAGTTTTTAAATGAGTGCTAATTACTTAACTAATTGGTACTTCCTATTTGTGGAGTTGACTTAATTTGAAATAATGAGATCGTCATGTCCATTTCACACTTTGAGCCTTCCTAGAATAAGCAATGAGACAGCAAATAGAATTGAAAAAATGATGCCATCTCTGATTTTTTCAGAAAGTAAATATACAACCAGACCATGTAAACCCATTGTCACTTCATATACTAGCAATCTAGACTAAAATGAAGATGAAACTGCTTTCATGGCTGGAATGAAGATATCAACTGCATTAAATTAGATTTTTTGGTACTTAAGTGAAAGACAATTTTTCCAGTATCTGAATTACCTGCCTTAAATCACTCCATAAAATTGGACTAAACAGTATTGAGTTTTGGGGTTGTTTTTCTATTCCCTTTGCTTGACACAAAGTTACAGTACTCCATTTCTTCTTTAACTATGAGAGATGCTTTAATAACAGAGACTACATAAGTAATATAGAAATGAAATGTTTCAAATTGCATTTGTGTCCCCAATGTCTACTTCAGTCTTGTCCCAAGAAAAGCACATATTCTGAAGTAGTTTTAAAGGGCTCTCTTTCTGAACAGATAGTAATTTTTCATGAGATTCACATTTTCTCTCTTGAAAATAAGAGAAAAACAATTCTTTTGTTCGATTCACAGTATAATTGTCTGGAGAATATTGGTGTTTATACCAATCACCTTTGTTTTCAGCGTTAGAATATATACTTTAATCATATGTGTTCATCCGTGTGTGTGTGTGTGTGTGTGTGTGTGTGTGTGTGTGTGTGTGAGAGAGAGAGATTGTGTTCATTGTAACCATGAATCTTAACCTGACCATGGGATTAGTTCTGTAAATACAAGTTTATCAGTCATGCAGAACCTAAGGAAGAACGGTCATGACTTATCATAATTCTATACTGCCTCAGCATCCATTTTGAAATAATTCAACTTTCACAAATCTTAAACAGGTTTTAGTTACACATGGCAGACTTTATAGTACTGCTTTTCCTCCCAGTTCCTCAAATTGTAGATCCAGATATCTGCCTTATACAACTGACTACTGGTGACCACTTTCCTATGGGGCAGCTTGAAACCATCTGCTTGACTAGGCCTATTTATTCACACACCTTTCATTAACTGTACAGATACTCCACAGTGATCACTGCTCAATCACAGAGTCGTATCCTGGAACTTGTGCCTACTTGCTTTAAGCCACCAATTAAAACTCTCCATGGGAAACCTGGATATTTCCCTGGACTACATTAAAGCAGCTTATTCATTTACTTGTATTTTTCTTCCTCCTCGAGCTCCAAGACCTACATTATGTGACCTTTATGTATGCTGTGTAAACCCCTGGGTCTATCAGTTATAAAATTTTATTTTCATCTCCCATCTCTTCTGTTTGTTCAAGAGCTATTGTCCATCTTAAAAATCCTAAAACAGCAACATATATGGATTTTTTCACTATATGCAGATGAACAGGCTTTCAAAAATAAAAATGTGGCAAGAAATAGTACTTAGAGTAGAAATTCAACATTTATATTATCCTTTAAAGAGTATTGCAAAAACTTAATTTTGAATGGCAGCAGTTAATTTTAAAATCTTATTTTATTATTTAATTACAAGTTTTTTAAAAAATTATTCCACTGGAAATTAAATGAAAGCTTACATTAAGCCACTTTTATTTCATTGCAACTGAAATAATGTAAATATATACACTATTTTCTGGACCTACTAGTCTTGGAATGTACAAATAATAGTTTCTCAATTGATACTTATGGAATTGAATTTATCCTGTTTTGTTTTGGCATGAATGCTGCTGTTAACTTCATATCCATAAAATATACCTTTGATTATTTAAAATAAATATTTGTTTTTACTTAATTTAAGCTAGTTTTAAGTTTTTAAGGTTTTAGAGGCTTAATTTCAAATTAGATATCTTCTTTTTTGTATCAGATATTTCCAAAGAAAAACCAAGATATCTGAACATCCAATTGTACCTTTATTGGATTTAAGTGGTACTTAAATCACTAACATTCAAGTTTAAAAGAGGCTACTTGATTTTCAAGATATTTAATTAAAATTACATTCCATTTGCTGGAATAATCTGAATTTGCCTGAATCTGTTGAATCATTTTGATCATTTTATCAGTTCATTCCCCACTGAAGATTGTTGATTTGGTTGTTCCTCATAGATGCCCCCTCCTTATAGAATTTTAATTTCCCATGAGACACCTGATAAACAGACTACTAATATTTTAAACCACATTTTACTCTTACTTTTAGCACAGAAAAATAGGTATATCTAATGAGACTCACTATCAATGATTACTGTAATTAAAATGAAAATCTCTTAAAAATTATCCTGTTTGAATATTTGCAAAAATTGATGTTATAATTTTGCCAATGTACATGAGCCACCATCTCTTTGTATTTACTGCCTTTTACTAAATTCATGAAATATAAGATTACAAAAGATATAGAAGTATAATGCCAAACATGTATATTTGGATAGCTTTATTGGGACATATTAATAAGAGCTACAGAGAATATATTCAAAGATAATAATCATATATCTTTGAAAAATATCTAAAGGCATAAATCATACTGCCCATGGGAAGATCATTTTACATGATCCATATTCTCTAAATAGATTTATTTAGCAGTATTTCTTGCTTAAATACTATGCATTTTTTAAGTAATATGATTTTAAATACTTCTTTTTTGTAAAAATATAATTTCTAACAATATCAAATACTTAATGACTTTATTTGTAATTATAAAACCCAAAAATACATTCCTAGTCTCTTCAATGGGTATAAGTAAACATGCATGTGTATGTTACCCATAAATTTATAATCTCTCATTGTCTGTGATTTTCAATTGCCACTCCCCAAGATCCTATCTCTACCTCTATGATTTCTTTTAACACATATTCTCCCTTGATTGTTTTCTAATAATGGTAATGACAACAATAACTGCTACATCCATGGAAAAAAATGCCTCTGTGCTATGCACTGATTAAGAAATTTAATCCAATCTGCTAGCCTATGTCTTTTGATTGGTGAGCATGTGTTATATTTCCTCATCTCCTCTTCTTGATGTTTCAAATGCAAATGTGATGAAAGATGTTGGACTAGGCATCTTGTGCCAAAGGATAGAAAGTATATTGCTGGAAAAACAAAATGAAAGATGAGGTGTCTAACACATTGCAACACCATATCAACCCCAGGTGGCAAACTATTATGAAAAAGAAACCAATTTCTCAGGAGGCTGAGACAGAATGATCCCAAGTTTGAGGCCAGTCTCAGCAATTTATCAAGACCCCTTAGCAATTTAATGAGACCCTGTCTCATGAAGAAAAAATTAACTAAAAAATTTAAAAAGGACTGGGGTTATGGTTCAATGGTAAAATGCCCCTGGGTTCAAACCCCAGTACCAAAAAAGAAAGGCAGGAAGAAAGGGAGGAAGGAAGAGTTTAATTCTATCTTGTTTACATATGTTGACTTTTATTGTAGCAATCAATTTATATTTTAACTAATCCAGTCACCAATAAATCATAATCAATTCTTGTTAAAAAAGATATTTAAATATTATTTTTAAATGAATTTCCAATAGGTTTTTATGAGCTGTCTTTTTTCATGTAAAATGGTACATACATGTAGACTAAAGGCCAACAAGTAGAATAGCACAATAATAAACAAATAAAATCACACCATCCCAAAACTGGTGAACCTGTTTTTTTGTAAGCATGCAATTTGTATGGTTGCCTTCTTAATACTTTGTAGGCCATAACTTTGTCTCTAGAGTCTCTATTTTTAGACACAGTTTTTCTCATTCTTGGTCAATCAAATAGAAATTTTGTAAGTTGTTATTTTGTTTTTTGGTTTTTTTTAAATTTTTTTTTAATTTTTTTTCATCTTTCATACATTTGATTCATGTGAGTTATGCTTTTCCATTTTTACCCCAAATACAAATTGCAGAATCACATCAGTTATACATTCACAATGTTTACATAATGCCATATTAGTGACTGTTGTATTCTGCTGTCTTTCCTATCCCTTACTATCCCCCCTCCTCTCCCCTCCCATCTTTCCTCTCTACCTCATCTGTTGTTGTTCCATTCTCTCCCTCCCCCCCTTTCCCCTCACAACCTCATATATGTGATTTCTTATAACGATGTGGTTTTCCTTCCATTTCCATGCAATTTCCCTTCCCTCTCCCTTTCCCTCCCTTCATTCGTCTCAGTTTAATGTTAATCTTTTTCTCATGCTCTTTCCCCCTGTTCAGTTCTTAGTTGCTCTCCTTAAATCAAAGAAGACATTTGGCATTTGTTTTTTAAGGATTGGCTAGCTTCACTTAGCATAATCTGCTCTAATGACATCCATTTCCCTGCAAATTCCATGATTTTGTCATTTTTAGTGCTGTATAATACTCCATTGTGTATAGATGCCACATTTTTTTTATCCATTCACCTATTGAAGGGCATCTAGGTTGGTTCCACAATCTAGCTATTGTGAATTGTGCTGCTATGATCATTGATGTGGCAGTATCCCTATACTATGCTCTTTTAAGGACCTCAGGGAATAGTCCAAGGAGGGCGATAGCTGGGTCGAATGGTGGTTCCATTCCCAGCTTTCCCAGGAGTCTCCATACAGCTTTCCATACTGGCCGCACCAATTTGCAGTCCCACCAGCAATGTATAAGAGTACCCTTTTCCCCACATCCTCGGCAGCACTTATTGTTATTTGACTTCCTAATGGCTGCCAGTCTTACTGGAGTGATTATTTTGAATATTTAAATGTGTGTGAACACACGTTCATGCGTACACACACACACCACACACACACACACACACACACAAACGCACACCATTTGTATTATTTCTGTTCTCCAATTTATGTGTTTTCATACTAAATGTTTTCCCAGTGTTCTGATTACATGTTTGAGTACTTAAAAATGTATTGAGAGACACTATTAAGGTTAGGGTTAGGGTTGGGGTTAGGGTTCTAAGATTATCACACATTTTATGATTATTCAATAATTTATACTTGAATGTATATTTATTGATATTTATGTGTCAAACACTGATAAAGAATCAAAGGGTAAAGTAGAGATAATAATGGATGTGGTCCCTCCAAATAAGAGGCTAATAAGCTAAAAGGGAAAAAAGATATTGAATACTTAAAATGGTAGTAAGTGATCAGAAGCAGAAACTATATCAACTTTAGCAAGGTACAACTCCAAATATTGGATAGTGTTTTTAATTTATTCTTAGAATGTTCTTGTTAGCAAAATATCCAGTTTATTTATAATTGCTGGTGTATTTATGTTGGTAAATTCAGTTTTCCTAATGAGTAAACAATATGTTAATAATTTATTCAGAGAACAAATTTTACACCTGCTCCCTCTTCTTCCCCCCTCTTACTCAAGTATATATCTGAAAAGAAGAAAGAGAAATAAGTACCCAGCCCTGAATGAACTACTTAGGGAGCCTGGAACAAGACTATATTTAAAACAGTTCCCTAATATTTCACTCCAGAATTAAATTAACTGTTAGTTCCCTAAGGCTACCATATAATCACAAGCTGGAAGACTTTGAACAATAACAGTTTATTCTCTCAAAACATTTGATGCTAACAGTTTTAAATCAAGGTGTTAAAATAGTACATACTTTCTTTGACTGCTCTAGGAAGAAACTTATTTTTTTTTTGCCTCTTCCTAGGTTCTGGTGATGGTCAGCAATCCTTGACTTTTTTGGGAGGGTGGGGGGACGGGTATTGTAGTTGGTTTCTGCCTTAATTCTTCATATGGCTATTCTATCTATATCTCTATGATACTCCAAATACCTTTTCCTTATAAAGATAGCTGACGTGGGATATGGAGCCAATCCTTATCCAGTATGACCTCATCTTGTTTAAATCTACAAATACCTTATTTTCAAAGAAGGTCATATTCACTAGTTCCAGTGGTCATGAATTTGTGGGAACAGTTTTCAGCTCAATATGTTAACCCACTCACACTGTGAAACCAGAAAACATTAATTTCTAATTGTATGAGAATATAAGCACTGCATAAAAACAAGATACTCCTGATTAACATTGCCTGTCCAATTGCTTCTCAGCCCCACCACTTAGAAATTATTTTTCTTTTACTTAGTAAGTCATAAAGAAGAAGAAAGTATTGGAAGATCTCTTCTCATTGCTTTATTACTGCAAATAATGGCTGAAGGTAGAAAACTGTGGAGGAGAAAAGAATGGTTTTCTCTAAGACACATAGTAGAAAATTGAAAAACAATGTAAATGGATAAAGTATTAAAACAAGTTGTACTTTACTATTCAATAATGGAACATAACTGACTTCATTGAAAGAGAATGGCAAAAATCTTAATAGAGTGATCATTATTTATGAGTTCTATATTTGTGAACTTGCTTAATTTCTAAATTGTATTTGTGATCCCCAAATGAGTAACATAGTGCTTTTGAATTTATTTCTGGACATTCTTAGAGCTACCAAGAAAATGGAGGTTCCCAAAGCACAGATACGCAGCTGAAGCAGAATAAGGCAAGTTCTGTCTTCCTGTTTCATCTCTTATACTGTAAGCAAGTATCTTCTACAAACTATTTAGTACCAATTGTTTTCTATTTCCATGCTTTTGGTTGGTAGTTTTGCTGTTTAACAGGGCCTACACACATAATGCTGAAGTGCTCACTAATGTTTCTGAGCTCAAGAAGTTTGTCATGTATATTGGAGAAAATATGTGTGTTAACTAAACTTAGTTCAAGCAAGAGATATATAGTGCTGTTGGCCATGAATTCAATGACAATGAATCAACTATATATTTAAACACAAGCATGTATAGGATCATTATTACCAAAGGCCCAGTGTTTACTCTGATAAGTGGATGTTAATCCATAATGGGGGGGAGGCATGGGATGAGTGGAGAAACTTGGAATGGGGCAAAGGGGAAGGGGAATGGGGGAGGGTGCATGGGGGTAGAGAAAATGAGATAGGCATCCTTACCCTAGGACCATGTATGATTGCACAAATGGTGTGACCCTTCTTCAGGTACAATCAGAGAAGTTAAAAATTGTGCTCCATTTGTGTATAATGAATCAAATAGATTTCTGCTGTCATATATGACTGATTAGAACACATAAATAAATGAAATATATTAATAAATGAATGAATAAATAAAAAAGATCATTATTAATTGATGAAAACATTCTGAACAAAGGCTCCCAAGAATTAACCAAGTATTTTCCTAGCAGCAATGATTTAGGTGTTCATTTATTATTGTTTACAGTAACTTGATAGAACATAAGTACCATGAATAATCAGAATTGACTATGCAAAACAGCAAAGAGACAAGGCACAGATCAATATGATAGAAAGGAAACAACTAAACATGTTCTATAACAAAATATTTGGATATATAGCACATGTGTGCAGTGATTGTTTTCAGGCAATGATATTCGTTCTTTTTTTTTTTCCTTTGGCTTGTCTGTTTTTTCAATTTTTATTTCATGGCTTTTGCTATATTTACCTATAATGTTAAAAAATAGTAATACATGATTCCTAATAAAACTAATCCTAGCAAAATATTTAATGTTATATACCTTAACAGTATCTGGCATACAATAATTTTTTTTTCAAGGGTAACTTTCATCCTCATTTCCCTCACAGTGAACTCACTAGAATCAATAAGCACATAAGGAACTTCAGGGAACTGCTGACAGTGGAAGAGCTTTCAGGCTCAGCTCATGCCTTGATTGCATTCTTTTGTGAGACATAGAGTCAAAAACCTCAACTAAGTCATGCAGAGTCCTAATCCATGGAAAATGTAGCAAAACAAATGTTTGTTTAAGCATTAAGGTTTACAATAATTTGTTATGAAGCAATTGCTGAAAATGCAGAGAATGTAAGTAGGGATTAAGTTTGTTGGACTTAACAATTCTAATGTGATGGCAGATTAATATGTCTATTTTACTACTAAGGACTTAAAGCAAAGTCTAAATAAAGGTGTATTGAGGTAAAAATGGACAATTAGGAAGGAGATACAAAAAAATTACAAAGATACTCTTTAAAGAGAGCTTATAGCAAATATCTGCAGAATGACCAATTTCTGAGTTACTGTGATCACAAGGGGACCTGATAACTTGGGGAAAAAGCAATTAAAAAACAGTAAATTATAAGCAATTTAAAAATATATAGAGGATTTGTAAACAAGTTTTTGCATTAGTTCATAATGAAAGAAGTATCATAATTTACTCACATCTATTCCCAAGAACACAGATCTATTTCAAAATATTTTGGTAAATAACTTGTGTATAAATACTAATTTTTTGATAGAAAAAAAATAGTAAGGAATGCAATAAAAAAGAAAAAGTAATAATAGAGAAAACTACTATATATGACTAAATATATTCACTATATGTATATGACAGTTAATTGAACATAAATTTTCAGTACCTCAAGTCTAAAAATGATGTATAATAGTTCAGTTTTTTCATAGCATAAAATTATATTTTTGGATACAATTATCAATATTAATATCTGAAATTGAAAGCACAAATATTTATTAAATTTGAAAGAAAATGTACTATCATAAGAAAAAAATTAAATTTAAACTTTTTAAAATGGAGATAAATAAAAATTTTCATAATTATGTATATATATGCACACACACACACTGTGTAATGTAGTAGGTCAGAGAAAGCTACAATGCTACACAAAGTGCAATATTCTTTTTTTTTTAAGAGAGAGAGGTAGAGAGAGGTAGAGAGAGAGAATTTTAATATTTATTTTTTAGTTATCGGTGGGCACAACATCTTTGTTTGTATGTGGTGCTGAGGATCGAACACGGGCCGCACACATGCCAGGCGAGCGCACTACCGCTTGAGCCACATCCCCAGCCCAAAGTGCAATATTCTTATTCAACATTTATTATCTTTTGTTTTCTTCATTTATCTTAACATACATATTTTCAATTTGAAAAATAGTAGTCCACATTTGAAAAATGAATAGTTTTTGAAAGAATTGATAACATCATCATTTAATAAAAAATGGCTAATCCATGAAAAAAGTTTTAAAATATTATGTTTCACAACATCAAACCTTTCGTTTTATCTGGGTTAAGAGATCAACTGTTTAAATCAATTGTCCCCACACAAAGTTAGTTTGAGAGCTTCTGTAAAACTTAGTAGCCTCTTTAGAGGAGCACAAAATATTCTCTAAATCTTTCCCATTATTCTATTGGTCATTAGGCTACAAATACATTAGGTCACCTATGCTTATTAAATTAACTTCTGCATTCAAGATTTGCCACTTATTAGTTAGCCTAGTGTCTTTCATCCATGAGCTTACTTTCTATTGAAACTTTGCATATCCTACCTTCACTGACCACTCCATATGATTTCTCCCATCACTCTAAAAGCCTTTATCCCTAAAATGCTAAGTTTCTCCATGGACAATTTTAACTGATTCTTCCATAAGCACCTTACATTTAATACCATCCAAACTGAATATTCTACCTTTTCAACATAAGTATCTTCTTTCTCACATAGTTTTAATTGAGTCAAAGGTATACCTTCAATTCAGGTTTAAAATGTCAGTTTTTCATGAGCCTTCCTATCAATGTCTTAGTGATACCCTAGACTAAATTGTTAATATTTGTGATATTAAAATAATTGACATTTAATTAACAATTACTGCATGGCAAAAATATCCTTAGTAATATAAAACATGCATGTGTATGAACATAGGCATATATGAATATATAGATTTTTTTTTAATTCTCAAAAAAAAAACTTAAAAAGCAAAATCTTGGGTAGGCGTGCTTGCCTCGCATGCATGGGGTGCTGGGTTTGATCCTCAGCACTACATAAAAAATAAAAATAAATATGTTGTGTCCACTTAAAAATAAAAAATAAATATTAAAAAATTCTCTCTTAAAAAAAAAAGCAAAATCTATTAGTTTCCTCATTATGGATAGCTAAAGACACTAAAACATGAAGCCTATATAACCTACTCAAGATACCTATGTAGTTAGCAGGAAAAAAAAAAGAAAGAAAAACATGATTCAAACTACAATAGAATTTATCTTCACAGCTTGGAAAGGAACAACTCCATATTCTGGTATTTTAATTCTTATAGCTTTTTATTCATGCTCATTTATTACGAATTTCTATCAGATTAATCACTTGTCACTCTCTGTATTAAGTACAATATTTCCTTTATTTACTTACTTATTTATTTTACTTATTCAGATGGTCCTCTAACAATCTCCACATATTAAAGTTCTTAAAGGTTGTCTTCATCCATAGATTTTATTTGTCACAACTCTAGCCCTGTTATGTTTTGGATGTGAGGTGTCCCCCAAAAGGTCACGTGTGAAACAATGTAGGAAGGTTCACAGGAGAAATGATTGGGCTGTGAATCTTAACCCAATCAGTGAATTAGTCCCCTGAAAGGAATTAACTGAGTGGTAACTGAAGTACGAGGGTATGGCTGAAGAAGGTGGGAATTGGGGACATGACTTTGGGATATAAATTTGTATTTGGCTACTGAAGTCTCTCTCTCTCTCTCTCTCTCTCTCTCTCTCTCTCTCTCTCTTTCTCTCTCCCCCCCCTTCTCTCTCTGCTTTCTGATCACCTTGTGAGCTACTTCCCTCTGCCACACTCTTCCACCATAATGTTCAGCCTTACCTTGATCCCCGAGGAATGGAACTGGCATTCTATGGACTAAGATCTCTGAAACCATGAGCCCTCAAATAGTCTTTTCCCCCTTTAAAATTTTTCTGGTCAGATCTTTTAGTCACAGTAGGGAGAAAGGTGACTAAAACAAACCATTTACTCTGAAGTTACAACTTTTATCCTATCATAAAACCTGTTGTAATATGTTAAGTCAATTTGTGTTGTGATAACTGAAATTCTTAAGGACATGTCATATGTAACAAATATTCTAAGTACCAGGCTCAATATTCTGAGTGAATTGTTTAAAACCTTACCATATACATTAGAAAATGTAAGTAATATCATATTCCACATGACAGAACTACATCATAAAGGTAAAATTTTTCAAATTCACATACATGTGGAATAGCAATTTGAACAGAAAACTTTAACATAATCATCTAAAATAATATGAAATTTCATGGAATTTATTTGAAATTTTGAATTTTTTAAGGAAGACAAGTAAAGTTTCATAAGTGAATATAATTAAATAAAGTGTAAATAGGGCCAACATGCAATATGTTATTCAAGTTAAGACACTTTTGAGAGTACACATGATACAATAATTATCCCAGGTCAACATGTTTACATCAGCTCCTGGATTTGGAGTCATCCTATGTGAATGTAAACCTAAAGCAGATAATTGTTAAGATATGGGATTTAATCTTGCTGTATTCCAATCATTCTCAATTCAGTTTCCAAATAAATAAAGAAAATATTCCAAAGATATCCACTTTCATCACACCCCCATCTATGGGCAATATATTAGCCCATTCATACTTTTGAATTTCGATGCCACTGAGTCACCTTATATAATCAGACATCATTTAGGAAATCTATGGAAAAATCTTCACTCAATATTATTATAAATTTGATTTTTCCTTATCAATTTGACTTCTCCTCATTTCTAGAATTAAGCTTCTCCTTTTGTCTCTATTACTGGCCCAGTTTTGTATTAGTCCTTGCTGCTTAGAAACATAATCTGAAGCCCTTGCCAATGGCAGAAAATAGATCCCTACTGTCATTTTAATTTTTGTCTTTCAAGACCAGACTTTCTCATCATATCTAAACTCACAGCTTGGGTCTTGTTGATAATAATAAGCCAATTATCAAAACATCTTATTGATGTTTATGCATTCAATAAACTAATTTAGTGCTATCCTCAAGCTGGAAGAACTGGTGATAAAAGGCAAATAAGATGTAAAACCGGGGCTGGGGATGTGGCTCAAGTGGTAGCGCGCTCGCCTGGCATGCATGCAGCCTGGGTTCGATTCTCAGCACCACGTACAAACAAAGATGTTGTGTCCACCGATAACTAAAAAATAAATATTAAAAAAAAATTCTCTCTCTCTCTCTCCTCTCTCACTCTCTCTTTAAAAAAAAAAGATGTAAAACCTACCATTGAGGAAATTTTGCAATCAGGTGATAGAAATAAACATTAATAGTTAACATATGTGATATACAAGGCTGTTTTTTTGAGAGAAGAGCTTTGCAGCTGGATCCCATTTTGTTTGTGTCCATGTTGTTCAGCTGGACATGTCATAGTGTCATGTGCCTACTCATTGCTAAAATAGCAATTTAATTACACTAGTTTTTTGACACAGAGCTTAGCAATTATAAGTCTATGCTTGATGAAAAATGGTTGAATTCCAATGAGATGAAAGTTAAATAACAAAATTGCTTCCCTTCCATCTTGCTTTTACCCATAGAAAAATAAAATATATGTGCTGAAATATGAAAATAGTCATCACAATTAAAACACAAATATGTTAATGAGAGAAAGAAAAAAAAGAATGAACATCCTTGCTCCCTGATTTATAACTTCTCTGTCATCTTCATGAATTTCAGGTGTCCTTCATCATATAGAGAAAATTATCTTGTTTTTTAGAAATTATTGAATTTCTTATAATCAATGTTCATTAAATTATGTCATATTATTTGATGACACACTTCATTTTAAACATCCATGCAATATAATTTATTGTGTGTTTAAATGCTGACATGTAAGTGTATGATACTGGTTAAGTTTTAAAAAGATATTCATTAAAACTGAGGACAAAGTCTAATAATTCCAAAGCAGAAATTTCTTGATAAAGTAAAGACTATTGCAAAATAGCTTATTTTTTTTTGTAAATGCACAGGCACATAGATTTTTTTATATAATTCATTTGCATGAAAATCAATACTCAGATTTATGTATTTCTTATTTTTATACTCAAAATCTGCATGCTAGGAAATTTGTTTTACATATTCAATACTGAGTATGGAGATGAATATAAATAAAATATTGATCTTGAATTTTATTTCCAGGTCTTTCTATATAGTAGAAAAATTCAAGACATATGCTCACTAAGCAATTTGTATAAAATATGACAAAATCCGCCTGAAGGTATGAAGGGATTATCTTGTAGGGATTTAAAAATTGGATCAAAGGAACACTGGTCACAAAAATACCTGAGGAAAAGTCAAGATTTAGAAATTAAAATGTGGAATTGATAATGAATAGAGACTGATTCACTCAATTGTAGAATGTGAGTGTATTTTTGGTAGAACCAGTAAATGTTTCAGAGTGAAAAGGGGAAATACACTAATGAAGATTGGGAGATGATTCAATAGACTATCAGATATATTGAATCAATAATCATCAAACTTACCTTTTTCATCTCCTGTTATACTATTGACAATTTTTGCTTTCATATTCTATTTTTAAAATATAGCTACACCCAATTATGACATATAATCATATCAAGAAATTTGAGACAGGCTGTTTTTTACACAGGTATATTATATTCTGTGATATAGTACTCTAAGTGTAGGTAGGTACAGTTATACTATAATGTTTTGGATTAACAATTTATTATTTCAAATAGTATATTATTCTTTAAATAAAATACTACCCAATAAACCAAAAGAGTGCTTTTATTTGGGTATGTCACTAAATCTTAACTATGCTTTTAATGGAATTGATAGCCAATGGGAAAACTTAGAAAATGTGCAAATTTTATCCCCATTAAGTGAAGATTTGACAAAATAAAAGTTGCACATTTCATCAAGGCAAATATTTTTACTTTATAATGTGTAGTATGGGAAAATATGTCTTGAATATTTAAGTGATTTGAAATTTGTATTGCCTAGTGTTGAAACATAGAAAATCCAAAAAAAGTTCAAAAAGTTATTCAAATCAACTGTGCTTATTATTTTCAAAGGATAAAATTTGTGATTTGTTTTCATCTATGTGTATTTTAATTTAGGAATTTTAATTTTGACAATCGTATGTTCACTTTGAAATCTCTAGATATTCTTCTTATTTAAGGTTCCATAATAAATAATATATACTTTTTGTTTAGACAATTTCCAGTAGTTCCTCTATATATATTTATCTTCTTGATAAAATAATCAAAATAAATTCATCTCTTTCAAATCTATTACTTAACATTGTATTATTCATTGAAAATCTTTACAGTGTATCCAGTCAAATGACAGTTTCAAAAATATGAACATTTTGTTGGACAAAAAGAATGCAAATAACATGCAAGTAATATTTGAATAAAAGTATGATTATGACAAGTGAATAGACATTTAAATGTAAATAGTTGCTCATCTAGCTTCTATGTTGGCACTACAGATGCATAATTTATATTTGCCTGTAAAATTCAATGTGCAGTAATTGTAATAAATTACTACTCCATACTTTTCAATTTCCAAATTTATGGTGATGAATAAAACAGCATGTAATTCATGCATTTTTTGGTTTATTTCTCCATGTAATTTGATTTTTCAAATTCATTAGACTTTAAAATAATCAGAGCAAATTATCAAATCATAGAAAAAAATCTGAAGAAAAATATTTCTTTTAATTTCATCCACAAATGTTTATTGTTAATAATATTCATTTTACATATTATGTAAAAAGGACTGTAAAATAATTATTTTAATACACCCAGGTTATTCTTAATTTTAAAAACTTTATAAATCATATGAACATTTCAAGAACCTATGGAACACAATATTTCATGTTAACAATGTGATACACAAAGTTGAAATTTTCTTGTTGTCCCCATCAATGTCTATCTCTTCAAAAATGAACTTAAACCTAGTAATATGTCCAGTGGTTAAAATGCAAATATCCTTAATGAATTATTTTCTGTAGTGATATGTATTAATATTCAGCAAAAGTAATCATAAATTCAAACTTTTCTAGGCTCCATAATCAGAGGTTCCATCAACTATTCTTTTTCAACACACTACCAGCTCTTTAAGCTGACCATAGTGGACAAGGCTAAATCTTGACTAGCAAACACATAACATACAGAAACAGATGTTATGAAGGAAAGCAAATCATAGATACCAGGAGTTTGAAATAGCTTCAGACTGATATCTGGGTAAATAGATATAGCAAGAGTTATTAGACACCATGAATAGATTTCTTCTGGTGAACACTTTTTAAATCTAACTCCCTAATAAATTTCCTCAGCAACTGATGGGTATTGCCATCATGGAATGAATGTGGTATCCAATTAAATGGATACAGCAGAAACAGATATACCTTGGGAATATTGGGGTTTTTCCTATACTCCCTCTCATATTAATGTTTACCAACTTTAGCGTAAGGATTAATTATTATGCATTATACATTTCTGGATATACAAATGCATGTATCGTTTAAAATACTGTTCCAGAGCAAAGGAAACCCAGATATTTCACCTTATACATATAATCTTTCTTTGGTATGACACTAGTGAATAAGCAGAGTATTGGCTCACATAGAATAGACCACTTATTTTTAAGTAGGTCATGAAAATGATTGTGAGAGAAACCTCTTCCATTTCCAGTTTTCACTGCAGAACTCATATATTTTTGGTGGAAAGGGAAATGACATTCTGTATTAGTCAGTTTATAATGTTTATTAAAAAAAAGAATTGCAACTTACAGTCATCTAGGTAATATTAAATATTTTATATAATTTATGATATACTCTAAGGGCAACAACTTCTGAAAGATGGAGTACCTAATAAGATCAAATAATCCCATGAGCAAAACATATGGATATTTCTTTAACTTAAAAATTATTTTTGGTTACAATCAATATTATAGATTAGATCAGATGTTAAATAAACTTTTTCAGCTAATTTCTTTAAGGTTAAGTTAACTAAAATATGTAGAACATTAATTTCGAACTAATAGTGGGGGGTTTTCCCCCATAATGAAAAATATTTAGTGATAAAAAAAAAAAAACTACCATTGCACTTGCTGTTTCCCTGAGGGTATAATACCACATAGGATTGGTTCATGTCATGGCAAATCATACCTCTACTAGTAATGTTAACCAAATCAGGCTTGGTAAGAGGACATTAATCTTGGGCTGGGGATGTGGTTCAAATTCTAAAATTAAATCTGAGTGAATTTTGGATACATAATATATAAAATTATGGAGGTGAGTTTTTAAAGAAAACAAATGAGCATCAATTGTGACTTAGTAAAGACAAAATTATAGTAAGCAAACAATACTTAATAGGAAGTTGATTAAAATAAATTAATTCATGACAAATTAAACTTTAGGAGAAATATATATATATATATATATATATATATAGAGAGAGAGAGAGAGAGAGAGAGAGAGAGAGAGAGAGAGAATTGCATAGCAATAGTTGAATATTTTAACACACTTTTCTTATAAATTGATAAACAAATAGAAATCAATAAATTTCATAATATTATAGTTTATTTGAAAAGTAATATTAACATAACCATCATAATCAAGACTTAAATGACATTATATCCAACAATCGCAGAATATACATTGTCACCAAAAACCCATAGAACTTTTATACAAACTGACCATATTTTGAACCATAAACAACAAAACAAACAAAAAGAAAAAAAAAAAAGATTGAAGTTATAGAAAGAATACTTTCTGACCACAATGGAATTAATCTAAAAATCTATTTTAAAAGACATTTAGAAAATCTTCATCTTTAAAAAATAACAAACACATTTATAAATTTCCAATAGTGCTGAAGAAATTTCAGTATATATTTGAAATTATTTTTAAATGTATGAAAAGAGAAATGCCTTACATTTGTAGGGTTCAGCTGAAGTCATATAGATAGAGGGTTTGCCAAACCGGCTCCAGTGTGGCTCGCTTGTAATCTCAGTAGCTCAGGAGGCTGAGGCAGGAGTTCATAGCCAGCCTCAGCAACTTAGTGAGACCCATCTCAAAATAAAATTTTAAAAGGGCTAGTGTTAGGGCTCCATGGTTAGGGGGAAAAAAAAAGATTGTTGCACTTACATATATTAGAAAAAACAATTTGAAAGTCAAAAAGAAAATTACTTTAAAGTCATTATTAAATTCATAGAAAAGCAAACTCAGATTTAAAACAAAGATATTTGTACAAATATATGAAATATAAGGGCAATTAAGACATTCAAAAATCTTAAAGCCAAATAAAATGGTTAAAATTCTTTCTTAAAATTTTACTGATGCATATTAATTATGTAGAAGAGCGGGTTTCACCTTGGAATGTTAGTACACGCACATGTATACAATAATGAATATGTGAAAAGTTCATCAAGAAAAATTTGTTTCAGACATGAATAACTTATAAAATATAATCACCATTCAGAATCCAGGGTGGGTAAGTTATAGGAACCCCTCTAAGATAGGAAGCTCCTTAGATGTTAAATTCTCTTCCATAAAATAATACAGTATGTGTGGATAACCAATGCCCAGCCTCTTATTTACTTTAAATAATCTTCATATTATTTATACTATCTAATACAATATAAATGGTATGTAAAATGTTGTTATACTATATTTTTGGGGGAATGACAAAGAAAGAAGACACAATTTAAAACAATAATTTGTTTTAATTTATAGTAAGTTTTATCCTCAATTCAGAATTTGCTGATATAGAAGGCTGACTGTATATGAAAAAAGAGACATCACCAATAATCCTAATAATGGTAAAAGTGCATAAAATGATAATAAGAGTTAAAATTACTTTTAATTCTCATATTACTAGAAAAAAATGAGCTCTAATTGAAGTTGACATAAGAAAACATCAGAATTATTCTTAAACAATACATCAATCCCTGATCAAATAATTTCTTACAGCAAAAACGAAGGTCCTACAAGGTTTCATTGTGTGGGATTTTACTAAACATATATTTAAAGAAAACATGTCAGTCTTGACATAAATTAAGATAATAGAAATATACAAATACTGGGTGAACTCATTTATTGGTGCCATTATAATAATGTACTATAAATTTTACCTGTCAACTTGACAGATCCATAGAATGCCCAGATACTTGTTCAAATGCTCTTGATAATCCTGTAAAGTTGTTTTTTTAAAAAAAGATTAATAGATAGAGCTAATAGAACGGATTGTTATTTACAATATGGGTGAGTCTTATCCAATCAGTTAATGGCTTATAAAAAAAAAATGCTCTCTCCTCCAAGTAAGAGAAATTTCTTTTCACTCAATCACTTAATGATCCTCAAACCATGAATTGGCTTTTACTTTCTTTGAATGGGGAATGAAATGTTGTCTACTGATGGAGCTAGAGGCTGTTAAACTTTGGATTAAAAATAAAACCAAGTGAGTTAGCACTGCCCTGTAATCCCAGCCACTCAGGAGGCTGAGGCAGGAAGATGGCAAATTCAAAGTCAGCCTCAGCAATTTAGATAATTATCTCAGTAAAAAATAAAAAGGGCTGGGCAGGTTGTTCCAGTGGTTAAACACCGCTGGGTTCAGTACCAGATACTGACAGTAAATAAATAAAGAAAAATTAAATTAAATACCAACTCTCCTGGTTCTTAGTCCTTTAGGTTTAGAGTGGTATTAAACTATTGACACTCTAGGATCTCCAGCTTGCTGATTTCTGTTTCAGATTAGGGTTCATCTGGTTCATAATCATAAGAGCAGATTGGTGATAATAAATTTCTTTATATATACACATATAAAAACACACATCCTGTTGGTTCTATATGTACAGTATATTGGCCCTGTTTCTCTGGAGAACCCTGAATAATACAGATATCACCACCTGATAAGACTAGTATAAAAAAGGAGATTTTATTGGCCTATTTTATAAATATGATTAAATTTTTCTAAATATCATTAGGCAATATGCAAAATACTAAGCCACATAAATTTTATGCAAAATTCAAATTTGCTATAAATTGAAAAATCACCAATAGAAAACAATAGAAGAGATATGCTATATTATGATCTCCATAGATTCAGGATGAACATTTGTGAAAGCTGAATGTTCATTGTGATTAAACACTTAGAACAGAACAGTTTTATAGTCTGATAAATGTAGTATACAAAGTGTTCATTATAATCATTATACTTAATGGTCAAATTGTTAAAGATTTTCTTTTTTCTTCAGACTCCTGCTGTTATATCCATTCAATTTTCCTAAAAGATTTAGTGAAATAAAGTAAGGTATAGGATAAGGATGGAGGAAAAAAAGGAACTAAACCAGCACTATTCACAGAGATAATATTATCTATTCCTTCAAATCTAAAAGCAATCTAAAAGTACATTGATTTACTTAGTAAGAGAGTTTAGTAAGATTGTTGAATTTGAAAATGAATTGTGGACACTGATCATGGCCCTCTGTATGCAGCTGGCACATTAAAAGCTGAGAGCCTGATTGCAGAGACAGTCATGCATCTCTTTTTCCTCTTTTGTAAGTGCTACTTTGGAGAGAGTACCAGATATTGCGAAAGACACTGATATGTTGTACACTTAGACCAGTAGAAATGTCTGTGCTTCTAACTTAGAAACCATAGACAGATAGGATAGTCATACTTCCTGGATTGGATGGGAAAGAACAGTTCAATGGAAACAAAATATAAGTATGTTTAATCTTGGAAGTGCTACAGGTTGTGGCCTTCTGAGAAACTGAGGCACTACATAGAGCCATCTGCTTCAAACCCTGATTCTTACAATTGAGGCAGAAAGATTTCATACATCTCACTTAGAAAACTGGCATGAAATTATTGAAGGGATAGGAAAATGGAAAGGGGCCAATCTCAAGGGTGGCTCCTATGGGACAGAGCCTCTCCCGCACTTCATTTTTATTGGGTATCCCAGAGAAGTTTCCAGATAGTCTCCCCCAGGTCCACTTCTTGACTATTGGAATGACAGAAAGATGACTTCAGTCCCTACTGCTATGACAACTCTAGGTCAATTTGGCCCATGCTAACTGGTTCTAATTGGATTCTTAACCATAAATTTTTACAGATTTGATGGTTAGAAGTAATTATTCTTGTTATCCTGAGTTTTGGGATCTGGTTTGTGAAAAGAGTCTAAAGTCTCCCCATTAAGGATAATTTGAGTTCCTCTTATCAACATCATTTGGGGCCTGTATTTTTATTTCAGATAACAGGTAGTTTTTTAAGGAATGTGACATATCCTGTTCACTTAAACCAGGAAGGGATGCAGGTAAATTGCTTCTTGGAAAAGAAAGTATGTGGGGATCAGCACAGTGGGCCCATTTTATAGAATTATTTTATTAATCTCGTGTTCCCACCTTTTGTCTGTCCTTTATCAGAAGTTCGTGCAAATACATGAGCCAAAGAAGACACTACCCTAGTGCCAGCAGCCATAAGGAGAAGAATATGTGAGGGCAACAGCCTTAATCCTTTCAGCCTGCACAAAATGCATTCCTTTTTAAAATTTTGGCTACTGCAGATCTTTGAATACAGAAAGAGAGAGTTGGCCCAAATGCCTCTTTGCTTCCTGATATTACTTTTCAGAAGGATCACATGATGTTCAGAGAATGCATGACTTGAGATAAGAAGAAACTACATACTAAGCAAGGCTCTGTTCTGGATCCTTCTAGAACAGGATAGTTTTCAATTGTTATGCTCAGTGATCCAATTAGTGACTGTGCTATAAAACTCAGGGTATACTTCTTTTGGATTCCCAGGAAATGGGATGTAAAATGAGACGTGCCAACAAGACTCCCTCCACTCTCTGCACTTTCCCTGAGTCTTATGGGACCAGCTTGCTATGGATCTTGGGCTTTTGATGATTCTTGCCGTCAATGTCTGTAAAAACTGTAATGGGGTTTGTTAGTTTTCCAAGGTGGCGTCTCATGTCCCTTACATTTGTATCCTCCACTCATTATAGCAGGAGTTTAGATGGGAGATTTGGGGATAATGGGAGCAACTAAAATGGTGTTTCTTTTTCTTAGGTTGATGGAGAGGCACTATCTTCTTTAAATACACACACACACACACACACACACACACAGAGAAAGAGAGAGAGAGAGAGAGAGAGAGAGAGAGAGAGAGAGAGAGAGAGAGAGAGAGATACATATTTTCCTTCCAAGTACAGTTAGTGGGGTAGTGTGGATGTAGAGGTGAGGCTATGAACTTACTGACTTGTAAACTGGTGACAACTCAGGTACCTCAACCTTCTGATCTACAGCTCTGGTCTTTGGTGCTTGCATTCCAAAATTCTTGAGACTTGTCTCTATAGAAAAATCATTTGGGATTCCCACCAGCACTTCATCTCAATCCTCTTCCCTTCATCAGCTTTCAGGACTCATCCAAAACTTTTGCCAACACTTTGCACTAAAAAGTCACCAGAAATCTGTGTACATCCATTAGACCTCTCCTCAAATATTTAGTTGAGCATAAATCACTGCAAATATAAAGCCCTCTTAAAATTCTTGATGTGACTTACTGAACCCTGGCTTTTCCTATAGGGTTTTAAAACAGAGGGGACAACAGTATAAAAATAAATTATTCTTTATAAAGTAATAAAATTATCTATTTTTACATAAGTATCTATGGAATATTAAATATAATAATCTATATTAAGTTAGTAATCTAGTAGAAAGATTTGTTCAGTTCCTCAGCTAATTTAAATTTGGTAGAATTCTGAAACCACTGGGAATTTTTTCTTATAGCTCAATGGAGGTTTCCAATTCTTATATGGCAAGTTTTGAATGTATATGTTTCAGATCACAAGTCATACACTATGTGCATATAAAAGTGAATTCTAACCACATTTAAGAACAGGCTACACATAAAGATTTATATTTGATGTGCTTCTTTTGTACCTTTCAGAACTGGCAATTCTTGTCCATTCCCAAAAACTCTAGTTTTTCATTTCCTTATTGCTACTCTAGCACTACTGTAACTCTCTTACCCAACCATTATACTACAGAACATTTACAGTCAACAACAACAACAACAACAAAAGAACTAATTAATGTTAGAAGGAAAACTCCAATGTATCTATCATCATAAGAAACTATATTCACAGACTAAAACACTACTGTTTCCCCAGGTCTGGCTGGTTGTCATTTGAAAACTGAGCATATTTTTTTTAAAATTGTCTAAAGTTTTGGCTTCACATCCTAATATGCATCTAAATTTCATTCAACTCTCCTATGTGGAAAGTTTGTCTGATGATGACTGAACTGGCATCTTTATGTGATTTTAATTCTGAAGCTTAAAATTCATAATTTCAAAAAGAAACACACTTACATACAGGTTCTCTGGTAGCCTATGTATATTTCGAAGTAGCGATACTTAGAACATTTGTGCATTAGAGAAATTATGTATATAACATGCATATATAATCTTGATTTAAAATCCAATTTATTCAGTGAAATTTATCAAGGTTTTTCTTAAATGAGTAACAAAGTTTGGGGACAGAAGTTGAGAATTACTTTAAAAATATTTTCCTAAAATGTCAGTTTCTAACCTAATCCCACAATAAAGGCAATTTCTCTACTAGTATTCAGTCTCATGAGCCATTCCAATAAAAAAAATGCAACTATATTATGACTATTAATGACTTTAAGATATTACAACCTGATGTCACTCTGACTAAATTATTATTTTGCTGGCATAATCATATCTTCTCTTTTTTATGAGCAAGATTGAACTCTGTCTCCTGAATAACTGCTCATTCCTTTTCTAATATTTGTTTAGTACATGTGTACATAGTAACTTGATTTTACATCAGGTTATTGTCATAAGAAATTGACTTATTTTTCAATTTGTGTACAAATCAAAGAGAGTGTATTATACAGATCATACTCAAGTATGATAACTGAAGTGACTTTTTTCATCAGAAATACAATATTAGCCAAACAGAAATTAATTTTTTCACTAATATATCTAAGCAAAAATGATTGATATATGGAAATGTAAAATTATAAGAATGTGAAAAAATATAAAAATTTATCAAGACTATCCTTAAAAAAACAAAGAGTAAGGATATATGAATATAATAGATTAATCTCTTTAGGAAATACTTGAAACAAATAATGAATCAAAGCAATGTATCCAGTCTCGAATTTTATAATTTGGTTGCAGAATGGTGAAAAATATACCTAAAATAAACTTTAAAATAGTATGTACAGCATGATCACAAATAGTAATTATCATAATGGTGTGTATGTGTGTACATGTTCATGTGTATAAGAGGTATTCATAATCAACTACTACTGAGCAAATTGTTGGCTTTATTTCTTTGTTTTTATTTTATAAGTACATTATGCTTTTTAAAATTTTTTATGGATAAGATAATGATTCAATTTTCTATAGAGTCTCCTTTATGTCTTTTTACCTCAAAAAATTATTTATAAGACCATATTTGTATAATCCTAGAATGTTTAATTCAAGGATCATTGCTAACTGAGTTAGTACATGAGGTAATTTTTGTATACAAATAACAGAAAGTAAATCATAATAGGACATTCTCAAGTATGATTAATAAAATAATGGCTTATATATGGTATAAATGTTAGATTTAACCATGTCTATAATTCTGATATTTAAAACCTAAGATATTTACTATCCATCTGGTTCTAAATACTTGAAGTAGCAACTACTTTTTCTAGATCTGTGAATAATGTCATTGGTATTTTCATGGGGATTGCATTGACTGGGTATATTGTTTTTGGTACTATGGGCCTTTTGATGATATTAATTATGCTTATCTAAGAACACAGGAGTCTCTCCATCTTCTCAGGTTTTCTTCAAGTTCTTTCTTTTGTGTTCTATAATTTTCATTGTAGAGTTCTTTCCCTCTTTTTTACATTGATTCCAAAATATTTTAAATTGTCACAATTAAAACATAGATGATGACAGGAATATATATGCATGTATTTAATAAATAATATATTTATTCATGGTAACTTGAAAGCTTAAAATATGACATGCCTCAATTAAGGATTTTTCTTACTTTGGTGCTACAGTATTCCTCTCTATTTTGAGAGAAGGGATTCATACTCTTCTGCCTGTGCAGGAGGAATCCAAAAAGAAAAGTATAAAGAATTATTGAAATAACAAGAGTCAAATAATTTCAATATATTCCAATTTGAATGCAAACAGAACATTTACATAGGTTGTAAAGATATGTCCACATCAAGTTTTGTCAAGAAAAGTTCACAGTATAACATGTTTTTAGAGTATTTTTAATTCCTCTCATTATTTTGTGTTAAAAAAAAAACAAAAAAAGAAAAGAAAAAACTTGGAAAGATTTCTCTACCTATTATTAAGCAAGCTACATCTTAATGAGTGAACACACCTAATAAAGTGCTTCCTTTAGTTTTATGACTAAGAAGAATTATTTTAATATTAATTTGGAGTACCTCATTAAAATGTGAAGAGGAAAAGGAGATTCTGCTAATACTTTGTTTGGACATGATTTTATATGTTTTTATAGTTTTTCTATCATCTCCTTCGTGATCATTTTATATAATGAATATGAAATAAAATTACAATCTAACAAAGCATGAACTGATTAATTATCTGACTAGCCACAGAAGTTTGGCTTAAATGTAGAGTATACATTGCCTTACCAAAAAAGAAAGAAATATTTAACATAGCAAGCAGTATAGAAACCAAATAATCATTTTAAAGAAGAAAATATTGTTAATGAAATTAGAATATTTCTTTTACAATTATTATTTGGGTTCTATTTGTCAAATAAAGCAAAGTTTAGATAAAATCTTAATATATTTTATGATTTACCATTGTTAAAATCAAAATAATACAGTACAAACTCGTACAGTTTCTATCCCTCCTGTTTAATTTGTTTAAATTAAATAAATTGTGCTAAAACAGAACTGTATTGCAGAATTTAAGATTTTATTGTGTTAATTTCTTTTCAACATAAGCAAAAATAGATGCTTGAATTGAAGTTTAAGTACAAAATATATTTCCATAACAGAGATTATCCCAGGCTAAGTATTTTTGTATTAAAAGAAAATTATTACTTAAATAATTTGATCAGCCAGGTGTTGATAGACAAATATGAGACAAACACATGTACTTTCTAAATCCCCTTTGTTTATTTTCTTCATCTCTATCAGCTGTAGACATAATTTAGCTGAAGCCATCGAAAAACAATTTTTCACATAATTACCGATTAATTTTGGTAAATTATTCCTTTGAATATATACCCTTTTTTCTGAATTAGTGTATTTATGTTTTATCATCAGTGGTCAATATAAATGAGTGTTTCCTTTTAATTAATAATGTGCTTTTGAAACCAGTCTCTCATGCTTCCATTTAATATACTGCATCTTCACTAGTAATGTAAAATTATTTCTTATAAAAAATGAGATACTGCTTGACATATACAATTTATTTTCTTGCTTATTCATATTATTACACTGAATTTTAATATTCTGTTGATTTATTAGTCATTAATAATATTTACATACAAGTTATTTAAATACTTAACCTAAGATTATAACTTATCACTTGTACCAATAGTCATCCATAACTCTGAATTAACATAAGTTGCTTTTATAAACATGTACAACATGATGAAATAAATATTATTTTTAAGAACAGAATGGAGAATAGGAAAGGAAAAGCGTTTTCATGTATTTATCAAGTTATCAGGGATCTAATGTAAAAAAAAATTGTATTAAATGCTTTGAGTGGAATAGATGAAAGGAGGATACAGATAACTTCTGTTCTTGAATATAACAGCCTGGGCTATTCAGATCAGCATGCTCTATTTCTCTCTCTCTAAAAATGCATAAAATGTTGCAAGATATATTTCTAAAATATTTTAATATTAAAGACAAAATAAAAAAGTTACACGTGGTGGTAGAAATCTGTAATCCCACCTACTCAGGTAGCTGAGTTAGGAGGATCAAGTCTTGAGACAAATCTGGGCAATTTAGAAAGGACCCTGTATCAAAATAAAGTGAAAAGTTTTAAGAATATAGCTCAATGGCACAGTGCTTGCTGAACATGTAAGAGACCCTGGGTTCAATTCTGAGTATGGAAGAAAGGAGGAATGAAATGAAAAAGGGAGGAAGGAAGGGAAAGAAAGAAAGAAAAAATACCCAATCAAATCCAATTAACTATTAAGAAAATCAAAAAGAATTCAGAGAGCAGATCCAAGCACAAAATGACAGTGTTTGTCTGAACAATATTTATAAATCTCAAAATGTGGATAATTTTTTACAACCTTTTAAGACAAAGAGAGGTATGACTCAATATTTGCATCCCACTCAAACAAAAGAGTTTAAAGAATGTCACGTGTATATTCATGTGGATTTCCAAGTGATTACACTTTATTTTGAAGTTTAACTCTCAATGTTGAGGTGTTGTAGGGTCTTAGAGCTTGAAAAAAGTGATAGGTCAATAAGAGGAATTATTTTTTTGCACAAAAATACATTAATTTCCATGAGGTTACAATGCAAGGCTGCCAATTGTATTCTGAATTTTCCTCATATACTCACTTTTCTTCTGCTCTCCACCACAGGAGAAACAGCAAGCAGGGCTTTAGGAGATGTGACTGCCAGATCTTGGATTTCCCAGACACCAGAACCATGAGACAAAAGACCTTTTTTTCTTCGTAAATTATCCTGTTTTAGACATTCTGTCTTAGTTACAGAAAATAGGTTAAGACTTGTACGTTTTAACTCTATCTGCTAATGAATAAAATGTGAGTCTTTGGAAGTACGTGTCAGGAGAATGCATTTACAAATGAAAAATAATTTAAAAAATTGGAAGGGTGAAAAGGCACCAAGTGGAATTTGAAATCTTAAAAGCAATGAGTGGAATGCCATACCATGAAGAAATAACTTTTAACTTCTCCCAGATATTCACAAAATCAAAAATTTCTCCAGAATGTGAAATTCTCAAATTAAAAATTAGAAAACTGATATTATCTGGACATTCAGTAACTACCAAACCCATCTTCAGAAATCCAATATGAATTCCACATAAAAACTTTTTGCAAATTACAAAAAGGAGGAGATTCTTCAACTCATAAAGATATATGTGAAAAAAATGCATAGTGAAATTAAATCCTAGTGATCTAATCCAGGAAAAGGTAGTCTGAAAACCTTATGCTGTTTGACCTATGGTCCAAGTAATATTAAGCTTTCTTTTCTTTTTTTTTTAATATGCCCAAATATTTATTTATTTATTTATTGTCACTTAGTTACCTTGTGCTTTTTGTCTTCCCTCTATGACATGGAGATAATAGAAGAGTCTGTAGAATTGTTGAAAGAATCAAATTAACTAATTTATGCTCAAAATAATTGGCAAAGTAAATGTTCAATAAACATGGCTATCATTTAAAAAAATACTTAATGATTAAAGAAAGACTGGTCAACAATGTCTTTTCTTGCCTTTACATTTAAACATTGCAATGAGCATCATAGACAATGTTTTAATGATAAATAAATCTAGATTTGAGAGTTTAGGGAATATCAACCATGCTATTGTTGGCTAAACCCTATTCATACCAGAGATGGCCTGGCCTATCCCAAATGAAAATTCAAAATTCACAGCCATAGGACAGGTTTCTTTTTCTGGCAACTGGCATCCATCTCTCCTTGACATTTGTGTGACGCTTACAGTGAATAGTGACCTGAAAACCTGCCACTGATTCTATATTCATTTTCCCTTGTGCATACTGCTCCCGTGATTGGTGTGCTTGCTACTTGCTTAATTCTTTTGTTTATATTACAAAGAAACTGCCCCCAAACTCAATGATATAGTAGAAACAATTTCATTAAGAAGGAAATTTAAAACAAAATTTTGACCAAATATATGTAAATGAATCTCAAAGCCTCATTAAGTAGAATACTTGGTGAAAAATACAATTCTCACAAATGCCATTAGAAGAAGCGAAACGTTCAGAGTAACTTCTTCAGGTGAAAATAAAAAGAATGTCAACAATTTTCTGTGACTCCGCTTGAAAAACAACACAATTAATGTTACAAGGTAACTACACCCAAGAGTTTCAAGACAAAGAATCCAAATGATGCTTAGATACTTAATTAAATCATTTATAAAAGTTTTTGAAACTATATTTATCACAATTTGACAAATTATTTCATAATTACTGAAGTAAATATCCTAAATAAAATATTGATAGACATAAAAAACAACATTAAAGAAACATTAGACATTCGGAACCATTAGGTTTTATTTGTGTAAGGCAAGAATATTTATTATATTTATTAGAAAAACTGTCATAGATAATCATTTCATACACATGGAGGGACACATGCATTCAAAGTATAGCACCCAACTTGAGATTGAACCCAGAGCCTTGTGCATGCAGGCAAGCACTCTACCAACTGAGCTATATCCTCAGTCAAAAAGGATTATATTTAAGTTATATTTTAAAAAATAGCTGGTGAATGACAATTATATTAACTAAAATTATACATAGAACAAATTCTTCCTAGGTGCTCCAATAATCACGAGCAATTCGATGGAGTAGAGAATTTGCTGATTCTGAGCATAGAAAAAGATTCAAGGTAATCAGAGATTCTACTGATGGAAAGGGAAAAAAGTGTCATTTTTGACATTGTACATAAAACAGAAGTTGATGTGATAGATTAGAAATGAAAGAAGTTTAGACCACATGAATGTTTTTCCCCCTACAGAACTTATTCCAAGCAGCAGAAGGTGTTTAAAACTGGGGGTACTAAGCCATCAATCTGGAAGTCCTGCAACAAGTTCTATGCAATCTCATGGTATATACAGAAGAGTCTTGTTAGAGAGAGACATTTCACCCAAAAAGGAAATTTCTTCATTGGATACTTGGAGAGTTTTCTGATTTCACACAATGGGTTAAATTCCTAAACTCAAAATCTTTGTTGTGTAAAAGTATGTTCTTATAGTTTTTCACAGTGGTCTTCAATACACACAAACAAATCTTGGAAAACAACTGCTAAATTAAATCTTACTAAACTTGTAATACTATTCTAATCTGCATAAACAACTAAATTAATTAATTTACATTAGATTCCCTAAAATTAAGTGTTCAGATGGAGATTTTTGTGCATGTGGTTTATTAAAGGATTTCTTTCAATAGAAACCTATATCAGAGTGATGGGAGAATGATAGATGAGGAAAAGGCTAGTCTCACACTGAAGGCATTGAGAGTTTTGATGTGCCAGTCCCAGTCACACTATTTATCTCAACCTGAAAAGAAATGGGTCGCTGGTCTGTAATATCATCAAAGCTGTTAGTCAAGTTAATCATTATGACCTGGAGAAAATGGTAATAAGGTCTTGAACATGTGTATATGAGAATTTATGCAATCTTTGTAAATACCCCACCCACCTTTGTTGTGCTTGATGTTTGGTGCATGGTATTGGCATGCTAATTCTAAAATTTGTATTAAAATGCCGAGATCTATATTAATGAATAAAACTTTAAAGAACAGGGGTAAACTAATGAATTCAGATAACTAGATATCAACATTTACTCTGAAGTGCCAGTACTAAAAAAAGAGTTGCATTAGTTCAAAGCCAGACAATAAAATATATTAGAAAAAGAGTTCTAACAATAGTCACTTGATACAGTTTGTTAGCAATTCACTAAGGAAAATGTTTTTAATAGTTTTTGACTTTTATCATTTCCATATTGAAAGTTAATGAACTTTGGCTCCTACCTCATACCAAACACAGAAATATGTGACTCTAAAACTAATTGAGCTTTTGCATGCCCTAATTCCAGTGGTTGAGAGGGTGAGAGGGCTGAGGCAGGAAGATATCAAGTTCAAAGCTAGCCTCAGCAATTTAGCCAGTGCTAAGCAACTTAGTGAGACCCTATCTCTAGTAAAATACAAAATAGAGTTAAGGATATGTATCAGTATTTGAGTGCCCCTGAGTTAAATCCCTCGTACCCTCCCCTACCAAAAAATGAAAATTTAACTTAATGCAAATTAGATTTTTTTATCTAAAGATGAAAGTACAAGAAGATAAGGCAAACCACAGAAAAAATGAAGTGTCACAGTACAAATATAACACCAACTACTGGCGCAGATTATACAATAAACTTTTCTATGTAAATAAGTTCAAAAAGTTAAATTTAAAAATAATGGCTAAAGGCTTGAAAAGGCACTTTACCAAAGAAAATTTTAAAATGAACAATAAATGTGTGAAAGTGTATTTCTCAATTTTTATCATCAGTAAAATATAAAAGTACAATGCAATCTCTCTCTCTCTCTCTCTCTCTCATGCACACACACACACACACATACATAATGATAAAACTTTTAAAGACTCACTCTACCTCAAATTACTATTGAAATTGCAGATCAACTGAAACTCAAACATGTTGCTTTTGGAGGTATGAATCAAACAGCCTTAAAAACAAATTCAAAACTGCATGGAGCATCCTCTATACTTAGAAATGTACCTGCTCTGTGGCTCAGCAGTGGTGTTTGCCTATGTAAGTAACAGAAATGAATATGTGTGTATGAGACTAATAACAACAGCTTTGTCAAAATAATCCCAACTGGAACAAACAAAATACTGATCAACACTTAATAGAGTAAATTATAAGGCACAGTCACATTTTGAAATGCTGTAAACCAATGAAATTGTTCATAATTCCTGGGGGTCCCAGGTCCTTACACAAAATTGCATAGTATTTCCATACAAAATACACACATTTTCTATGTTTTCTATCATCTGTAAATTACTTATGATATCTAGTACAATGTAAATAATATGTATATAATTGTTACACTATATTGTTTAGGGAAGAATGGCAAGAAAAAAAAAGTACTTGTTCCATACAGATGTAGTTTTAAAAAAAATTTTTTTTGATAGGTGATTGGTTGAACTCAAGGATGAAAATCCCATAAATAGGGAGAGTGTGCATTGTAATTGAAAACAAATTATTGATTCACAAAATCACATGACATTGAAGGAAATAGACCAGATCAAAAATATTATAACTAGAAGGAAATGAATTCTTAAGAACAACAACCAGGGCTGGGGATGTGGCTCAAGTGGTAGCGCACTGGCCTGGCATGCGTGCAGCCCGGGTTCGATCCTCAGCACCACAAACAAAGATGTTGTGTCCGCCAAATACTAAAAAATAAATATTAAAATTCTCTCTCTCTCTCCCAATCTCTCACTCTCTCTCTCTTTCTTTAAAAAAAAAAAAAAAAAAAAAAAAAGAACAACAACCAAAAACGCCATGCAAATTCTATGGCTTAAGAAATGGTGGGAGAGGGGGAGATCTTCCCAGATAGTACCATTATCCTATATCCAACATACATGACATAATAAATAAATATAAATAATAGAAAGTTAAAACAGTTTTAGACAAATCAATAATGTCATAATTTGTCAGTGGCAGATTCACTAGTAACTAAAGATAATTCTTAAGAGGAAGAACAATCTCTGATGGAAACATGGAGATGCAAGAAAAAATTAGAGCGAGATTAAAATTGACAATTTGATAAATTTAAATTTAAAAATTTAAACAAACATCAATATAATAAAATTATATTAGTTTGTTATATTTTAAAATTATATATATATGAACTCAAATTATGTGACATATTACTACAAAATATGTGAGGACAGTAAATATATAGTGTTCTGATGGCTTGGTTAAGTAGTGATGAAAGTATTAATTCCTATTAAACTTTTAGTTCAAGGATATAAATAGAAATTTTTAAGATTTCACCATGATAATAGTAAACATATGTAATTACTAGGGTTATAAATGGGTGAGATGGTATAATAAAATATACAATATAGGAAACAAATAGTAAGTACATTTACATGCAATAAATAATACCAGCAAGTCATAGTAAATGTAAATAAAATAAACACAACTAAAAGCAGTTGTCACATTGAACTTAAAATTAATTCTGTTTAAAAAGAATGAGTACTTTTTGCATGAGAACACAGAAAAGGACAGGGGTGCAAATACTTAGTGGCAGAATGCTTACTAGAATGTCAGAAGCCCTGAGTTTTATTTCCAATAATACAAAAACACAAACCAAAGGATATAGAAAATGTGGTGAATCTGTCATGGCAATCTTATATAAACTGAGAAATGCTGACACATTTTCATGCCGAGAAGCAGTTTAAGTTTTGCATATCATATTAAGTTGATATGAAAGCAGGAAGTTGAAAATTTCAACTTAGTGATAGCAGTAATAGATTATTAATCTGCCCTTTGGTTGATTTTAACTTTGGAAAATATTTCTTTGCATTGAGTTGCAGCATTTGGCTTTTTTTTTTTTTTTCAAATGAGCTCAATGATATGCCACTGAGTGCTTTTTCTGATGAAAGAAGAAAATCATTAAGCATTATGCTATCTGCTCTACAGTTTGACTTCCTAAGAAATTCTGATGTTTTATTTTCCCATTAAAAAATATTGAATCACTTCTGGCTCTAAGTGATAGGATCAGGTTTTTGAAGTACTGAATTTAATTTTAAGCAATATGTTTCAACAAGTCACTTGAGATCAGAAAATGCTATCTACTGGGTTTTTCACATTTTGAAGAAAATAAGAATTATCTTTGATGTAAATACTATTTGGAACAGTCTCCACAATATTAAAAACAAAACAACAACAAAAATATTTGTCATTATTATTACTTTCTGAGTACTATTACTAATAGTCCCTTTTTGCATGCTTTCAAGTGATAAAATTTGGAACACAATTATCTTCCTTATGTCAAATAAGACATAAAATATTTTGGAAATCAATCAATGTGGTTTGACAGATTGGGGGAAAAAATGGTGGTCAGGATGGTTCATGGTCAGATTTTTTTTTACAAAATTCTGTGCATAAAAATAAAACCAACAAAATTAATAACAGCTTAAATCTAACAAGAATTTTGGATATGGTTATAAAAGTACTCAAATGCATGCTTAATCTTAGACCACCATTCCTCCTACATACCCTCCAACATAGACTCAGCTTATTTTCTTGGCAGAAAGGCAAAACCAGTCAATTTGGCTCAGCACAGAAGATAACCCCATGTGACTATTTCTTTAGAATACATTATCTCTATTTTTCATGGACAAAGTATTTTTAAATACATTACAAACTATGATATATAATTAAACCCAAAATTTAAGATTGAGCTGCAGTCAGGTACTGTGGAACATCCCTTTAATCCCAGTGATTTGGGAACCTGAGACACAAGGATTGCAAGTTCAAGGATAGCTTCAGCAAAGTATGAGAACCTTGGCAATGTAGTCAGAACCTTTTTAAAATAACAACTATAAAGGATTAGGAATGTAGCTAGTGGTAAGACACCCCAGGGGTCAATCCCCTGTATCAAAAAAAGCAAACAAACAACAAAGAAAGAAAGAAAAACTCAAAAGTTTGAGATAGGTATTTACATAACAGAAGTGTTGCTCAGATGTTCTGGATGTTAAAGGATTTCCAAGGTTCTGAGTTTATCCTCTGTATAATAGTATAATCATTTCTCCTGCACAGAGTCATTTTCAAAATAAAACAATGCATCTGTGAAGCATTTAATACAAAGAGATGTGTAACAATAATGTTATGTACCTTCTATTCTTTTGTAAACTTGCATAAGTTCTTTACTTATTCTAGAAAAGAGAGATGAGAATCTTCCTTGTGTCTTACTGGAAATTTAAATTCCTCATGTTTTAACATTGTCTCTTCTTTTCCCTTAATTTTTGCTGCCACATGTGTTTAGGAGACCCAATATTTTTGCTTTGCTAAGTACATGACTGTCTATAGAAACAAAGACTGTACACAAGTTTCTGAAAATAAGAAATAGATTTAATTTCTTCATGTCTAGCTATTAGTAATATTAATACTCTAATGAGTATTAATATTAATACTTATTTACTTTATTTGAAATAAAGTAAAAAAAAAGAAATGGGCAATATAAAAAACTTGAGATCTATATTTTAGTATTTGTGTTAGGATAAAATAACGATGCCAAACTCAATCTACCATCCTCCACTTTGATATTTAATGAAAAATAAAATCATCTGACTTTGATTATTTCTATCATATGTGTATTCCTTGAGTTCAATTGTCTCTTTATCTGAAAGAGGATAATGATAATTAAACATAATTTTTAAAGGAAACTAGTAAATTACTGGAAAAGTAGAACTTTGTGAACTTTGAATGTTCTCAAGTGCAAGATTGAGACAGAAAACAATAGATGCCTGATGAATTGCATTTCTAAAGTTTCTTTTAAATAGCTCATAATATTAAGTTATGTCTGTTTAGTACTTTGAAGGAAGAGAGATTTTTAGACTTCAGAAATCTTAGATTTTGAAAACAAAACTGCATTCATCTACATAATCATCCCTTTAAGTCTTTAGCAATTACTTTTATTGAAGCATACAATGTGCTTCTGTAATACAAATATTCATTTTCTTGATTCAAAATCTCTCTGATTGCAAATGCCAGAGTTTGTTTATGGTGGCTCAATAGTTGGAGCAGGCATCTCACTGTCAATCTAATTGTTCTTCCAAGTAATAGTTTGTTACTTCCTAAGTAGTTGGGACCTCTGCTTTTTATTTGACAGCAATAAAACAATGCTTAAGGAGGATACTTGTAACAAAGCATTTTTTGAATTCCATAGGTGACACACTTATCTGTGTATTGTTATTCTTTTGAATTCTATTGTAAGACATAGTAGCTTTTATATAAAATAGCATGTAAATGTGCTGACATGTCAGATGGTAGAGTAGTATATATTAATTTCCATATAACAAAATGAAGAATATGATTAAAAGAGTGAGAGGTTTTAATTATGGAATTATTTTTACTGCTAAAAAATTGATAGTAAAGATATTGCTTTTGTTAAATATTATGCTAGATAAGATGTATGAAAAAATTTAACACAGAAATAATAATATTTGGAATAGGTACATTGGGATAATCAAAGATGCAAATGATTGTTCTATTTGATGCATATTAATTAAAACGTTTCCAATACCCTTTCTATTTAAACCACTGAACTGCTCCTGAAGCAAATATTTGTAAACTGAGAAAATTGAAAACTTTTAATATCTTAAGATGGTAATGCTTGTTTATATTTTTTTATGTTGATAAATGATATTTTTATTGATTTTTAAAAAATAAATGATAGCAGGATGCATTACAATTCTTATTACATGTATACAGCACAATGTTTCATATTTCTAGTTACAATATTTCTGGTTAATATATATAAAGTATGTTAACACCAATTCATATCTTCATACATGTACTTTGGATAATGATGTCTATCACATTCCAGCATCCTTGCTAATCCCCTACTCCCTCCTTTTCCCTCCCACCTCTCTGCCCTATCTAGAATTCATCTATTTCTCCCATGCTCCCCCTCCCTACCCCACTATGAGTGAACCTCCTTATATCAGAGAAAACATTCTACATTTGTATTTGGGGGATTGGCTAACTTCACTTAGCATTATCTTCTCCAATGCCATAATTCTGCAAATGTCATGATTAGAATAAAATAAAATCTTTTATTGCTTAGTAATATTCCATTGTGTATATATGCCACATTTTTTATCCATTCATCCACTGAAGGACATGCAGGTTGGCTCCACAGCTTAGCTGTTGTGAATTGTGCTGCAATAAACATAGATGTGGCTGTATCCCTGTAGTATGCTGTTTTTAATACTTTTGGGTATAAATCGAGGAAACGGATAGCTGGGTCAAATGATGGTTCCATTCCCAGATTTCCAAGGAATCTCTGTACTAATTTTCATATTGGCTGCATCAATTTGCAGTCCCACCAGCAATGTATGAGTGTACATTTTTCCCTACATCCTCGCCAACACTTATTGTCCTTTGTCTTCCTAACAGCTGCCATTCTGATTCGAGTAAGATGATATCTTAGAATAGTTTTGATTTGCATTTCTATAATTGCTATAGATAATGAACATTTTTTCATATATTTGTTGATTGATTGTATATCCACTTCTCAGAAGTTTCTGTTCAGGACCTTGTCTCATTTGTTGGTTGGGTTATTTGGTTTTTTGGTCCTTAGTTTATGAGTTATTTCTTTTTTCTTTTTCTTTTTTTTAAAAGATAGAGAGAGAGAAAGAGAGAGAAGGAGAGAGGGAGAAGAGGGACAATTTTTTACTATTTATTTTTCAGTTTTTTGGTGGACACAACATCTTTTATTTTTATATATTTTTTTAATGTGGTGCTGAGGATCAAACCCAGTGCCCCATGCATGCCAGGCAAGCACATTACCACTTGAGCCACATTCCCCGCCCCTATGAGTTCTTTATATACCCTAGAGATTAGTACTCTCTCTGATGTGTGAGGGGTAAAGATTTCTCTGTTTGCCTCACAGATTATTTCTTTTGCTGAGAAGAAACTTTTTAGTTTGAATCCACCCCTTTATTGATTCTTGGTTTTAATTCTCACGATATAGAAGTCTTATTAAGGAAGTTGGAGCCTAATCCCACATGATAAGGATTAGGGCCTATTTTGTCTTCTATTAGACCCAGATTCTCTGGTTTAATTCCTAGGTCCTTGATCTAGTTGAGTTTTGTGCATGGTGAGAGATAGAGGTTTAATTTCATTTTGTTGCATATGAATTTAAGAGACCCTGACTTTTGTCAAAATGTAAATGGTAGGATAAACCTGCTTATAATGCATTAGGAATTTATTTTAAGTTATTTTCAACAAAATTCCCACTAAGGTAAAGACATGCCAAGTTATATACTTATTATATAATTGTTATGCCATGTTATATATTTTATCACAGATATATACATAAAATATTACATATAATACATATTATATATACACATTATATAAAATATGCATTATTATACAAAATGTATAGGAAAATATGTAACATTTATATATCCATATTTTATTTACATACATTATATATTTATGTATATAATATATTATACATTACTGAGTCATGGAATCATTATATTAATTTATTTATTTATTTATGCTGAAGATTTTACTTGGGGGCTCTTTACCACTGAGCTACATCCCCAGTTTTTTTTTTTTTTTTTTTTTGAGATAGGGTCTTGCTAAGCTGATGAGAGTCTCACAACTTGCTGAGTTGTCCTTTGAATTTGAGAAGGTTCTGTCTCAACCTCTGGAATCACTGGCATTGCATACAAGTGCGACTCCACCCAGACAATCATTGTTTTTCAAATATAGACCTTACTGCTAGTATATTATCTCTTATTCAGTTACTCTATCATGTGTTACTCAATATATGACATAATGAGAAATACGTAGAAAGAATGAAAGACATGATTTTAATTAAGCATTCAAGAAAGAAAGAAGAAAATATAGAGAAATGTATTTATGCTTGCTAATTCTTTCACTATTCAATTTTTGCATTTCTAACATATAAGTTGCAACTGTGTGTCAGAGATTTCTAGTGAATATAATATCCTTTATCAATGATGAATAAACTTCAGAGGGTAGCAAAACTAAAAAGTAAACAAATAATTACAGTAAGTAATTGCTATTGTGTTCACTTCTTATAAGGCAAAGCTATATGGGTTGCATGGGCATATAATAATCCTTAAGAATACTTCCACTATTACATTTTATTCCTGTCATAAAAATTGGAACAAGCACCTCAGTGGTCTATTATCAAAATGGCTACAACACAATAAAGGCTATAATTCCATTTTCAGGTTTTCCATAAGAGGGAAGGACATATATTAGATTAACCAATGTTACCTTTTAAATTTCAATGTTTTCTGAAGATTTTTTTTCAGGTTTTTCTGCATTCATTACTGTTATTAAATCTGTTGTCATATATAACAAATCAAAATTTAAAAATAAATAAATAAAATTTTTTCATCTAAAAAACAATGCTTAAAATACAAAAATCTATACAACATATATCTTTGCATCATCTACTTGAATAGGTAAGATAATCAGAAACAGAAACCTAAGAAATAACATGCTATTTCATGAGTTCTGCATACCCATTTAGGCTTGTAAATCATCATTTGTTTTTAAAGGAAGGTATTAGCCAGGTGTAGAATGAAGTCTTTTACCTATTAAAGAGCATAAAACAATAATTATTTAAGTGCACATCTTGATGTACTCCAACATGTATACATTTATTTGCTCACTCTTTTTATTTATTCCATATTCAATGTTTATTTGATAAGATAAACATGCAACTTAAATTTAGTTTTCTGGATATGATGCCAATTTAAGCATTAATTATTTTATATGAAACAAATGCAACTCTAAAACGTGGAGGTAAAATATATTAAAGAAGGAGAGTCATGCTGCACATTTTTAGTTGCCACAGAAACACTGTCATCTCTCTGATATCTTATCAATACTTTTTCTGCATTTTTTTTTAATATTGTTAAACTGCTTTGCCTCATATGGGTTATTTCATGGCACCAAATTCTGATGTTTAAGCATCTGTATAAAGAGAAATTAAGGTAGAAAATTGAATAATGAACTTTGGCTAGTTAAGCAATAAATATAAAACATCAAGAATAACTCAGTTAATATTCATAAGTCTCCTTGAACAAGGCTCAAAAGCTGGCAACCCATTTCCCCATCAATGATCAAAAATACCAGAGCTTGCAAAATTGATATAAAGAAAGGAGATCATAACTTCTACTATATCTGTTCTTTTTGACTCATTCAGAGTTTTCAAATTTTGTTTCAGTCATGGTCAGACAATTCCATTGCTTTGGGCCTGAGATGAAGCAGAACAGCGTGGCAGAAGGGCATGATAGATGAAAGTTACTCAACTAATGGCAGCTAAAAACTGGAGAAAAAAAAAGAGAAAGAACATGCAAGTACATCAGGGGCAAGATCTAGACTCCAGGAGAACATCCCAAGGGACCTGTTTCCTCCCTAAAGTTATGACCTACTAGTGCATTCAAGTTATTAACCTATCAAATGGATTGATCCACTGCTGAGGTGAGAGTCCTCATACTTTAATCTTTTCACTTCCATATATTGCTACATTACCTAATACATGAGCTTTTGAGGTTTGGGGGGGACATTCAAGATACAAACCATAACATTTTTCTTCTGGCCCCCAAGTTTATGCTTGTCTAACAATAAGAAATACATTCAGCTCCTCTCCAAGTATTCACATAATCTTAAGAGTTCCAGCATTGCTAAAAAAAGTTCTTGCCTATAGTCTCTTCCAAAACATAGGTAAACTCTAAGCTATGATACCCTATAAAAAACCAATTGTAATTTGCATATTTTCAACGTATAATAGCACAGAGTAAACACTCCCATTCCAAAAGGGAGGGATAAGAGTATAAAACAAAAGCATCAAACCAAGCAGATAATGAAACCCTGGGTAAATATTGTGTTTTGTAGCTCCTTGTCCAGCATCTGGGACCTGTGGTGATTAGATATAGTCTCCAAAGAGCTTGGGAAACACTGCCTATATGGTTATTCCAGTGAAGCCTTCATGATTTCTCTCTTGACCAGGTGCTATTCATTTCCCAATGCTTGACTCACAACATGGTCCATATTCCTGGAATTTCTTAATTCCTGAGATTTCCATTGCTACTTTGGCTTCTAACAGTTTCATGCATTACCCTCTCAGAAGCTGTCCATAGGGATTCCAATTCTTCTACATATTTCCTGGCCTCCCAGGCCTTCCTTTGAGATATTGGTGGAAGCCTCCATGACCTCCTAATTCTGGCATCCTGCATTCCTACAGAATCAGCATCATGCAGATGATAAGATTTGCCACCATACTGTGCAATACTCAAGGTCCTTTGGATCATGACTGTAGTAGCTTCGCCATGCCTGAATTGCTGACTTCAATGAAATTAATCCTGGGGAAATAACTTTTTTAGATATCCTGTTAGAGTAGGTAGCTAGATAGACATGGAAAAATTTGAACATGGAAAAATTAGTGCAAGTACCCTAAGACATGACAGGAAACTACCTCAAATGTATCTTATATGAGGAAGAACATGTCCAAGTCATGTGGGAAACAACAGGCAGTTTTTCTTTCTTGGAGGTAGCTTGCTACACACACCTCAGAACATTACTTCTGTTTTATTGTCTAAACCATTTATGTTTTTCTAACCATCTCTTCACTGAAATCTTTATTTTAGTAAGCTAAGAATTGAGGAAACTCCACCAGGTAATACCCCTATAGTAGCAATGTATCCTCAAAGTTTTTTGTCAAAGAAGTTATTACTTTTAAACCCTTGAGCCTGTTATGGATGTGGCATTTTCAGGAGATAGCCTTAGCATTTTCCTATAGTCTCTGTTCAAAGTGTTCTTTTTTCTTTCTTTCTTTCTTTTATAGCACTCTTCAGCAAATACACTGTTTTCAGCTCCAACTTTATGAGTACTTTTCTGGCAAAACTATAAGTTTTAAAAGTCTTTCCACTCCATTTTCAGCTCCCAACTATCACAGTAAATCAGTGAGACATACACATGCCACTGAAAGACTGTTGTGTTACCTTAAAATTTCCTCTTCCCAATAAATTATCCCATCATTTTTAAATTCAGCCTCAGAGAGAGTATTTTTTTAAAATATGAAGAAAGTGTAAAAAAGTATGAAAAAACTAAACAAGTTATTTCCCAAAATGGTACACAAATTTTACTTCCTTTCTCAATAGATTTTTCATTCCCATGTGAAACCTCATGAGTACAGTCTTTACTGTCCACCTTCCTATCAGCATTTTGGACTTCTCAGCTTCTACCAGAATATCTTATTCAACTCTGCTTACAACATTTTAAGACTTCTCAGACTTTCATCTTCAAACTTTTCCAAATTTATCCCTCAAAGCAGTTCAAAAGGCTTCTGAACCATATCATCAAGTATAATCACAACAATAACACCACATATTGATATCAACTTCTTTGTTAGCTTTTTATTACAGTGAAGTAAATAACTAACAAAAAAATTAAGAAAAGAAAAAGCTTATCTGGGCTCACCTTGAGGCTACGTTGCTACTACAGAGATATTACCTGGTAGAGTTTCCTCAATCCTGTGCTGAGAGGTTCAGTCCATTTTTGGCCAACTGCATTTCACTGGACTAGAGGTGAGACAGAATACAACAGTAGAAGGGTATGGTTGAGGAAATCATCTTAGTTCATGGCATCTGAAAAGCAAAGAGCAAAATATAGGAGCCACAGATGAAATGTGATATATAATCCTTAAAGACACCTCCCATGTGACCTACTTCTTCATCCATTGAACCTCCAATAGTTTTCACCAGTTCATTTAAATTGCTCATCCATTAAGTGAATTAATCCCCTGATGAGGTTATTGCTCTCATTATTCAACAATTTTTCTCTTTGTACATTTCTGTATTTCCTAATGTCACAACCTGCAGGGGGGTTAATTCATGAAAATGGACAAGAGGTTATGGGAAATTCGGAAAAAAACAGACACACAAATACAAAGAAAGCTGGGCCCCAGTGGGCAGCACACCCTGATGAAGTGTCATGACTATGAGACAACTCAGTATATTTATTATATAAGTTTTATCATACATGGGCTAATTGTGGGAAAGTTTCTTCAAAGTAAATGGAGCCAAGCTCATGAGTACAAGCAGCCAGATTATGAAAATAAGCTTGCACCCATAGATTTCTATCCCTAAGCAGCTGGCACCTGAAACTCAAAGGTAAGAAATGAATAGCTCTATGGCTGGAGCAGAATCCCCTATTTAACCGGTCATCACCATAGCAACTGGGCTATCTCCATTGGCACTTTAACATGGAGAGTTCTCCAAAGGGGCATCACCTCTACAGGACAGTTACAAAACCCAGAATTCAGCAACTGTTCCTGACAGCCTATCATCAGCTTTCTTGGGGACATTCCAGATCCAAAGCATAATACTAACATAAACAATACATATAGATAGATACAGATATAGGTATAGAAATATGAATACACACACACACACACACACACACACACACACAGTTTCATGGTCTCCAGGCTTATAGTTTTCTTTTCTTCATAAATGCATATGTATAGATTGTTGTTAAGTTATACATTTCTTTTTGATCTAATCCTTCTATGGAAAAAAATACATGTGAAAAAGTGAAAACAAGGAACTTGATATCATCAAATATTATGTAAAATAGAACCCTAAATGTGAGAACAGTATGTTTATGAGAAATTTAATCTTTTTCAAATAAATTTTACTTAACTTTTCTTGATAAAATTTGTTAAAAAAATCAGAGTTACTTCAAGCTATTTATAGCATTTATTAATTATAGAATGTGACATAAAATTCCTTCATGAAAATATTACACAAACATAAAATTTTCTATTTTCCTGTACTAATAGTTATTAAGAGCTGAAAATAGCATTTGAAAACATAAATTTTGCAAAATGAAAGCTAAATTGACCACGGACATTCTGCTATTTCTAGCAACAATAAGCAGTCCTACCTCTGAAGCAGGCAAAATCATTAAAAAAAAAGCTATGAAAAGACATGAACATTTAATTCAAGTATCAATGGACTCCCCTTTAACAATGTGTCTAATCATCATCTGAATATTCACTTGGCAGAATGCAGTGGATACAATGCAGGTGTGCAGATTTCAGTTAGTGGGATTCAGATTTCAAGATGATTAAATTATCTCATCAAGATGAGGTAAAATTTCTTCAAAAAAAGACACATTAATTTATAAACGTCTATGTATTTTATTGCTTTTCTTGTCATACACAGCTATCAACTAAGCATTGGTACCATATGACCTTAAAAATCTTAAGTGAAAATTTTAAGATGTGTACAATAGCTATTACCCTTATAAAAATGGTAGTATTTAGGCAACAGTAGAGCCAGAAGTGTAAATATGGCCTTTGCTTATTGAATCTAGACTTCCTTTTACAAAAGAAATTTTGAAGTATATATTAATACCCAAAATGTGCAATTTTTTAGACTTCATAATCTTTCCAGATCTGTTGAAGTTAAATTAAAAAAAAAACTTGAAAAAGTGTTTTAATAGTTTATGAATATTGCTTTCATTTTTTAAAATAAAGTGTTTTCAAAGCAGTCATTAATATCTAGATGTTTTATTTCCACAGAGAAATTTAGTCATATTTTTATTGAACCTTGGTTTATGTTTGTTATGAAAATCACCAAATGTATAAAAAGAGTTAATTTAACCAGAATACTTATTTTTCAGAATTTTAGGGACAAAAATGGAACATTACCAGAATTAGAATAAGTATAAATGCACATGAACCTGAGAGCAAGGAAAAAAATATGGGAAAAAGAAAAATTAATTTAGATAAAGAGCAAACAGTTATGGTAAAAGTAAATTAAAAGATAGAAAAACAGGTGGTATGGGAGGGTAGTATAGAATATTAAATATATATAAAAGGCCTTAAATGTGTCCAAAGGCTTTTTTTTTACAAGACAAAAACTAACAACAGAACAAAGGAGAAAATGTTAAAAAAAAAAAAAAGAAACACTCATAAATTCTTAAGAAAAAGTGGATAAGGGTTATGCAGTTTTTTATTGTTTATTCTGCCATGACAAAAGAAAAGAAAAAAGCATCAACAAGAATAAATGAATGAATAAAATATTTACATATTTTAACTCCCTTTTTAGCAAAGTATTTTAATATCTTATTTTTTAACTACAATCTACTGTAATACTCATGAATTCGGATGTACATAAATCACTAAAAACAGCTGCTACACAACTTTTTATTTTTTAGGAAGAAAATTCTTTTCCCAAAGCTCAGAACTCCAAATTATAAATTTCTGAAATTGTGAATAAATAACTACTCATGGGATTTTACAAGAGGAAGAATTTAACTGACCTGTTACCTATTTTCATTGTACATGCTGGCATGTATTTACAAAACAGAATATTATATATCCATTAGGATATAAACAAATTTTTTTTATTTAACAGGAAAGCATGTCAAAACCGGAGAAAGTAAATTAAGATGAAAATTCCTAAAATACTCCCTAATAAAAGAGAGGAAATAAAATATGCTTTCATGTCAATCCTCATTTCCTTCCAATCCCTTGCAGAACTCTGTAATGAAAATAAAAATAATTTTGAACTCTACTTCAAACAAATCTGACATAGAAATATTTATGTTCTACCCTTTATAACCCAGAAGAGAAGATCATTATCTGTTAATGTAAATTATTTGAAATACAGAATATATTTTTAAAAAGTCTTCCCTGTGTGACTTCACAATTTCAAGAATTATAACAAAACAAGGGTATTTAAGACAGTGTGATATTGGTTCAATATTAAACAAATAGATTAATGGGATAGACTATAAAGTCAAGCAGTAAATCCACATAAATAATACCGTTGATCTTTGAGAAGGAGCAAAGGCAATGCAAAGCAAAAAAAAAAAAAAAGATACATTTTTTTCATAATAATGTTTCTGGAACAACAATATATCTACATGTAAAAATGATAGATTTAGGAGCTGCCAACATAGCTCAGTGGTACAGACTAACCTGTTGTGTGTAATGTGTGAGGCCTTGCGTTCAATCCCCAGCACTGTAAAAATAAATAAATAAATAAATAAAAGAAATAAAACATCTAGACACAAACCTTCTGCAGTTCACAAAAAAATAACCAAAATAGATCACAGATCTAGGTATAAAATGCAAAACTTTAAATATTATAATAATAGAAAAATAATAAATAGATAGTATAGCAGAAAATTAGATGATTTTCAGTTTGGCCATCATTTTCTAGATATGACACAAAAGGCATGAGTCCTAGAAAGAAATAATTGATACAGTTAACTCCAGGAAAACTAAAAATATTTGCACTGTTAAAGATATTGTAAAGAGAATGAGAAGACAAGCCAGAGTAGAAGATAATATTTTCAGAAGCCACCACATAAAGGAATATTGTTTAAAATATATATAAAAACTCTTAGAATTCAAGAATAAGAAAATAAATAATTCAATTGAAAAAAAAATGAACAAAAGACATGTCACCAACAAAGGTATAGGGATAGCACAATGAGTAGGAGAAGAGATACTAAACATCATATGTCATTACTATATTGAAAATTAAAACAGAGGTATCACAATATGCCTATTAGAGGAGCTAAACTCTAACCCTCTGACAATACCAAATATGGTGGAGGATGTGGAACAGCATCATCTCTAATTCACAGTCAGCAGGCATGCAAAATGATAGAGATTTTAGAGGAAAACGCGGAGGTGTCTTCCAAAATTTATTATATTCTTAAGCATGTGATCCAGCAATCATGCTCTTTGATATTTAGCTAAGGGGTTGAAAACTTATGTATAATGGATATTTATAGCTGCTTTATTCATAATCCTCAAAACTTGGAAGCAACCTCATGTAATGGATAAACTGTGGAATATTCAAACAATGGAATATTATTCAGTGTTAAAAAAGAAAGGAACTATCAAGGCATGCCAGAATCTTAAATGTGTGTTAGTAGTGAAAGAAGTCAATGTAAAAAGACAACATACTTTATGATTTCAAGGCATTATTAAAGTGTCAACACTATAGAGAAAGTGAAAAGATAAAAACTTATCAGAATTTGTAGGGAAGGAGGAATGAATAGGTAGAGGAAAGAGGGTGTTCAAATCAGTGAAAATATTCTATATAATACTATAATAATGCATATATATCTTCATAAATTTGTAAAAAAATAGCATATACAAACTGAATTTGGATTTTAATGTAAATTATGGACTTTGGGTGGTGACAGATGTTATATCTATCAATGGTATGAACGCAGCATTCTGAAAGAAGGTGATGCTGTTGGGGGAGCAGTAATGCAGAAGAGGTATGTAAAAACTTTCTGCTCAATTTTGCTGTGAGCCTAAAATGTCTCTAAAATTTAAAGTCATTGATTGATTGATTGCAGTGCTGGGGATCAAGCCTAGGGTCTCACATGTTTGGTAAATGCTCTGACACGGAACTACAGCTTTAGTTCTAAAATCATTTTTTTTTAATTTTTATAAATGAGTACCACGAGGACTTAAATTTGTAGGTCCTGGGTTATAGAAACATTAGTGCTTCATAGTTGTATAAAATGTTTCTTGTTAAGATCTTTGGGATAGCTCTGATGTAGACATAACATTAATATTATTTTTCAATTTAAGCTATTAAAAAATATGTTGATACATAATTCATTGCCACTCCTTGAATGTGACTTTTTATTTAACCCATCTATCTAGGACATAACACAAGTTTCTCTTATTTTCTTCACAATTGGTCAGATGTTTTGTAGTATCCTTTCAAAGATAAGGATGCATTTATAGATCCTAAATTCAGGTTACCAGCTTTGAACATAAAGGAACACTATAAAAATGTACAGTGTTATGTGAGCCTAAAGCCAGTTTCTCTTCCTCAAGGATATTAATATTCCAACTTGCAACTCTTAAAACTAATCAAGGTTTCAGCTAATTGTTTTCTTCTTTAAACATAATTTCCTTCAATTCTGGCATGGTTAGAATTAAGGTTTGTTTTGTGTCTTGCCATGTATTGAAATAATCAGTTTTGTAACATTCATTTCTCCTTTTTAAAGAAGGAGATGAAGTCTGTATTTTTAGTCAAATAAGATTTTCCGACAGTAATTGTTTCTAATAACTCATTAATGCTATGCAATTATAACTTTGATCCTTGTTTTTCCAATAGTTATCTTTGAGAAAACATGTTTGAGTTTTATTCATTTATATACTATTTGTATGTCTGGTACTTAAGAATATCATTTATTTATTTATTTATTTGGAGATGGGGTCTTGCTATGGTTCTAAGGTTACCCTATATCCCTGGGCTCAAGAGATCCTGCTGCTTCAGTCTCATGAGAGCTGAAACTGCTGTGGGTCCACAGGATCAGGCTTCAAAGTATTATTTATAAATAATTGTTTCACTTCAAATTTTTTTTTGGTAATTTATGCTTTTCACTATTTTTGCCTTAAGATCTTATTAGAAGTAAAACTGTAGATGCTTGGAAATGTTTTTAGTTACTTGGAAACAGTGTTTACTCTTTAGGGAATCAGTGACCACCATAATGCAATTTATTAAGTTAAGAGACCTTCTTTGAGGGTTCCTGAATTGAATTTTTGCTTTTCAACTTTATGCTATGCAATGATTTGCTGAGCCACACAATGCTTCCATTTTGGAATATGAACTTTTTGTTAGTTTTTATTACTGCCATAATCAACTACCAAACATTTCATGAGTTTAAACCACATAACATTATCTTAGAATTCCATGGGTTAGAAGTCTGACATGGATATCACTCTCTAAAAAAAAATGTTGACAGGGCTGGTATCTTTTCTGCAGGTTCTAGGTGAAGAACACTTTTCTGTGAAATAAGACTATGAACAGAATGCAGTTTCTGTCAGTTCCAGGATCAAGGCTCCCAGTATTTCATTGATTGTGACTGAAAGCTCGAGGCATTTTATGTACCTAAAGGTGTCTACATTTTAAAAATCTGTTCTAATTAGTTACACATGACGGCGAAATACATTTCCATTCGTTGTACACAAATGAAGCACAAATTTGCATTTCTTTTGTTGAACACAATGTAGAGTTGCACAATATGTGTAGTCATGTATGTACCTAGGGAAATGATGCTCATCTCTTTCCACCATCTTTCCTGCCCCCATTCCTTCTTCTTTTCCTTTCCTCCCCTTCACCCAACTTTCCTCCATTCTCTCCATACCGCCTCCCCATTATTGATCTGCATCCACTTACAAGGCAAAACATTTGGCCTTTGGTTTTTTAGAATTGGCTTACTTCACTTATCATGATATTCTCCAACTGCATCCATTTACCTGCAAATGCCATAGTTTTATTATCTTTAAATTCTGAGTAATATTACATTGTTTTTATATATCACAGTTTCTTTCTTTATTCATCTGTTGAAGGGCATCTAGGCTGGTTCCACATTTTAGGTATTGTGAATTGAGCTGCTATGAACATTGATGTGGCTATGCCACTATAGTGCATTGATTTTAAATCTTTTGATTATAGATAGCTGGGTCAAATGGTGGTTCCATTCCAAGTTTTCTAAGGAACCTCCATAAAGCTTTCCATAGTGGTTGGCACCAATTTGCAGTGTCACCAACAATGTATGGGTATATCTTTTTCCTTACATCCTCACCGAACTTATTATTGCTTGTATTCTTGATAATTGCCATTCTGACTGAAATGAAATGAAGTCTTAGATTAGTTTTGATTTGCATTTCACTATACTAGAGAAGTTGAACATTTATAGCCTCTTATCTCCATTTTCAAAGTCAACATAGGTGGGGTCTTGTCTTTAAAAGGTAGCATCTCTCTAACCCTTTTGTTATTTCTAATTTCTCTGACCATAGCTGTCAAGAGGAAACAGTTTTTAAGGACTCATGTGATTAGTCTGTAACATCTCTGATAAGCAAAAATAATCTCACAATCTCATGGTCTGTAGCCTTAATCACATCTGTAATATTTCTTTAGTAATGCAGGTGGCCTGATTGCAGGTTGCAGGGAATAAGGTGTGAACATTTGGGGGGGGTATTAATCTGCCTACCACAGTCATTTTGTGTAATGGTTCTCCTCCTTTTTGAAAAATCCGTTTAATTTTGCAATTTTAATTCTGGGGAGAAGATATATATATATATCTTTGTTATATCTCCCAATCTTTGTTATATCTCCCAATATTTAAGCTCTTTTTTCTATTTTCTTTTTCCTATTTTCTAGTTTTATGTCTGTTGGCAACATTCCTAGTGTATACTCTGATTCCTGAAGACCTTGGTGTATGGTATTCACTGACTCCACCACAGAAACCATTACTTAAGTGCATGCATGTTAAAGTCTGTTTATTTTTTCTAAACAAATCATTGACGGTATCAAATCATTTACAGGATGTTCTTTAATATGTGCTTATATATGTGTCATTGTTACACCTATTAAAGCTTGCTTAATTGTTTTCTTCTCTTTATTCACTTATCCATGACAATGCAAGGTAAATTTTGAAAGTCAAATAGCTGTCCTATACACTCCATTGTTAAGAACAATATATGGTAGAAGATGCTACCACAGATGCCACTGCCACGGTTGCCTCTGCCAAAGCCATGGATCTCATCTCTGGGCATGGCCCGGGTTGCCGCAAATGCGAATTCAGATGCTGCGCTAGGGTTGCTGCCACTGAGCCAGAGGTCTCCTGTTGGTTAACCACTACTGCCATTGCTGCTGCCTGTGGTTCTGATCCTGACACCCTGGGATCACCTGGGGTGTCTTCTTTATGGATGCTGCTGCCCAGGCAGATGGATGTTCCAATACCACTGAGGCTGATGCTGATGCTGACCCTCAGAGGTAGTCTAGTGGTACTGCCCCTGCAACAACTGCAGCTGCCATTGCAGCCACTGTTGCTGTTGGCCAGCTGCCTCTGCCAACAGCCACCACCAGTACTGCTGCTGCAGTGACTTAGAGGACTTCTTCAGGGGAAACTCCAGGTTTGGTTGCATGTGGCTGCACCCATTTGGGACACCAGCCAGGGCCTGGGGCCGGGGTACCTGGTTTGCCACCATAAGAGCCTCTGTCTGGGGAATGCAGCTGGGACCTATGATCCAGTGTGGGGGTGTCTGCAGGTTTGGAGGAGCCTGGGGTCTTCCTGCTGAGAGTGCTGGTGGCCCTTGTCTTGCTGTTGCATCTTGGGTTTGCTCCTTTGCATGAGTGTATCCCTGGTAATCTCTCTGCAAGTGGGAGCAGTATTAAGATCTTGGGACTGCAGTGTGGCAGAGCCTGAAGTATCTGAAGCCCAGATCTGTGGGATAGAGACTGGGTTTGTGAGGGCTGATCTGGGTTTGGAGATCCAAGGAGAAGTCAGAAAAAGGGCTGAGACAAACAGTTGAACACAGACAGAGACCGTTTGGCTTTCTAGCAAGATTTGTTTTATTTTATTTTATTTTTTTCATTCACTAATCTCTCTACCATATTTGAAACAAGATTTTTTTTGCATAACTGTATGGAGGACAATGATATATGAATGGTGTTTTGCATTTTTGTTGTATTCTTATGTCATTAATTTTTCTCTTTCTTTGTATTCTTTCTCTCTCTTATCTATTTTCTTAGATTTTCTTTCCAGCTTTTCTCCAACCAACAGCCAATCTCTGTTGGTTCCTCTTCCACTCTTCCTGTTAATTTTTACTTCCAGCTTCTCTCTTCATCCCTTATGAATATTGCATACTACACTACCTCTGTTCTCTCATCCACCATTTGAGATTATAAATCATTTTAACAAATATTCTGTTTGTAAATTAGTAAATTCATCATTGTGGTTTACTGTGAGAAAGCAGTAAGATGCCTTAGTGGGAGCTATTAGGTTTAAGGCTATATATTGCTTAAAATGAGTGTTATTGATATTGGTCTCACCAGTAAAGGTGGAGCACTGGAAACCTTCAGGGACACTACAGATCTACAGGGTAAAATTTATCATGCATTAGGTCCGTAATTTTAGATGAGAAAACACACTAACAACATGAAAAAAAAAACAAGGGAATAAAGCACCCCAAACAAATTAAGATGCTTAAACAACAGAGCCACTGATAACACAGGAGAAGAAATGTCCAAGAAGGAGTTCAGTTTGCATACAGTTAAATTGACATATGAAGTAAAGGATAGAATAAGGAGTGAAATCAAAGAAAAAATACAAGAAGTGAAAGACCACTTCAATAAAGAGTTACAGCTCATGAAAAAAAAAGAAAGAAGGAAGGAAAGAAAGAAAGAAAGAAAGAAAGAAAGAAAGAAAGAAAGAAAGAAAGAAGCAGAAATCCTCAAAATAAAGGACTCAATAAACTAAATTATAAACTCAATAGAAAGCATCAGCAACAGACTAGACCACTTGGAAGACAAAACCTCAGACAATGAAGACAAAATATATAAGCCTAAAAGTAGAGTTGAACATGTGGAGAAGATGGTAAAAAAAAAAAAAAAAAAAAAAAAAAAAAACATGAACAGAACATCCAAAAATTATGGGAAAACATGAAAAGACCAAATTTAAGAGTTATCAAAATATATGAAGGAACAGAGATAAAACCAAAGGAATTCATAATTTTTTCAATGATATAATAGCAGAACATTTCCCAAACCTGAAGAATGGAATGGAAAATCAAATACAAGAAGCTTACAGGACCCCATATTACAAAATTACAGCAACCCCACACCAAGACACATTATACTGAGAATGACTGACACATGGAATAAAGACAAAGTCTTAAAGGCTGTGAGAGAAAAAAAATGAAATTATGTATATGGGTAAACCAATTTGGATCTTAACTGATTTCTCAACCCAGACCCTCAAAGCTAGAAGGTCCTGGAATATTATGTTTCCAGCTCTGAAAGAAAACGATGATAACCAAGAATTTCATACCCAGAAAAATTAACTTTAGATTTTAAGATGAAATTAAAACTTTCCATGATAAACAAAATTTAAAAGAATTTACAATTGGAAAGCCTACACTATTGAACATTCTCAACAAAATATTCCATGAGATTGAAATAAAAAAAGTGAAAACCAGCAAAAGGAGGATCTACACTAAAGGGACATTCAACAAATAGAAACTAAGACAAATAAAAAAAAAAGAAATAAATCAAAATGATAGGGGCTACAAATCATATCTCAATGATAACCTTGAATGTTACTGGCCTAAACTCATCAATCAAAAGACATAGACTGGCAAATTGGATTAAAAAGCAAGACCCAATAATATGTTGTCTTCAAAAGACTCACATCATGGGTAAAGACATACACAGGCTGAAGGTGGACGTATGGGAAAAAAACTTATTACTCATATGGAGTGTGTCAACAAGCAGGGATTTCCATTCTCAATTCAGGTAAAGTAGACTTCAAACCAAAGTTAATCAGAAGACATAAAGAAGGACATTTCATATTTCTTAAGGGAAGTATATATAGGCAAGACAAAACAATTATAAATATTTATGCTACAAACAATGGAGCATATATGTATATCAAAAAACCCTTTTCAATTTCAAGAGTCAAATAGACCACAATACAATAATACTGGGTGACTTTAACTCATTGCTGTCACTACAGAACAGATCATCTAAAATAAATAATACTAAGAAAATTAGAAATAAATAATACAATAATTTAGACTTTATATATATATATATAAAGAAAGAAAGAAAGAAAGAAAGAAAGAAAGAAAGAAGCAGAAATCCTCAAAATAAAGGACTCAATAAACTAAATTATAAACTCAATAGAAAGCATCAGCTTGTGTATAAATGCCACATTTATTCATTCATGAATGAATAAATACGGTTTCTTCTCAGTAGCACATGGCTCCTTCTCTAAAATAGACCATTTCTTTTTTTTTTTAATTAATTTTTATTGTAGGTTGTTCAAAACATTACATAGTTCTTGATATATCATAATTCACACTTTGATTCAAGTGGGATATGAACTCCCATTTTTACCCCATATACAGATTGCAGAATCACATCAGTTGCACATTGATTTACATATTGCCATTCTGGAGTCTGTTGTATTCTGCTGCCTTTCCCATCCTCCACTATCCCCCCTCCCCCCTCCCCTCCCGTCTTCTCTCTCTACCCCCTCTACTGTAATTCATTTCTCCCCCTTATATTTTCCCTCCTTTCCCCTCACTTCCTCTTGTATGTAATTTTGTATACCCCTGAGGGTCTCCTTCCATTTACATGCAATTTCCCTTCTTTCTCCCTTTCCCTCCCACCTCTCATCCCTGTTTAATGTTAATCTTCTTCTCATGCTCTTCTTCCCTACTCTGTTCTTAGTAACTCTCCTTATATCAAAGAAGACATTTGGCATTTGTTTTTAAGGGATTGGCTAGCTTCACTTAGCATAATCTGCTCTAATGCCATCCATTTCCCTCCAAATTCTATGATTTTGTCATTTCTTAATGCAGAGTAATACTCCATTGTGTATAAATGCCACATTTTTTTTATCCATTCGTCTATTGAAGGGCATCTAGGTTGGTTCCACAGTCTTGCTATTGTGAATTGTGCTGCTATGAACATGGATGTAGCAGAGTCCCTATAGTGTGCTCTTTTTAGGTCTTTAGGGAATAGACCGAGTAGTGGAATAGCTGGATCAAATGGTGGTTCCATTCCGAGCTTTCCAAGAAATCTCCATACTGCTTTCCAAATTGGCCGCACCAATTTGCAGTCCCACCAGCAATGTACAAGAGTACCCTTTTCTCCACATCCTCGCCAGCACTTGTTGCTGTTTGACTTCCTAATGGCTGCCAATCTTACTGGAGTGAGATGGTATCTTAGGGTGGTTTTGATTTGCATTTCTCTGACTGCTAGAGATGGTGAGCATTTTTTCATATACTTGTTGATTGATTGTATGTCCTCCTCTGAGAAATTTCTGTTCAGGTCCTTGGCCCATTTGTTGATTGGGTTATTCGTTATCTCATTGTCTAATTTTTTTAGTTCTTTGTATATTCTGGATATTAGGGCTCTGTCTGAAGTGTGAGGAGTAAAGATTTGTTCCCAGGACGTAGGCTCCCTATTCACCTCTCTTATTGTTTCTTTCGCTGAGAAAAAACTTTTTAGTTTTAGTAAGTCCCATTTGTTGATTCTAGTTATTAACTGTTGTGCTATGGGTGTCCTATTGAGGAATTTGGAGCCCGACCCCACAGTATGTAGATCATAGCCAACTTTTTCTTCTATCAGACGCCATGTCTCTGATTTGATATCAAGTTCCTTGATCCACTTTGAGTTAACTTTTGTGCATGGCGAGAGAAAGGGATTCAGTTTCATTTTGTTGCATATGGATTTCCAGTTTTCCCAACACCATTTGTTGAAGATGCTATCCTTCTTCCATTTCATGCTTTTAGCCCCTTTATCAAATATAAGATAGTTGTAGTTTTGTGGATTGGTTTCTGTGTCCTCTATTCTGTACCATTGGTCCACCTGCCTGTTTTGGTACCAGTACCATGCTGTTTTTGTTACTATTGCTCTGTAGTATAGTTTGAAGTCTGGTATAGCTATACCACCTGATTCACATTTCCTGCTTAGAATTGTTTTTGCTATTCTGGGTCTTTTATTTTTCCATATGAATTTCATGATTGCTTTCTCTATTTCTACAAGAAATGCCATTGGGATTTTGATTGGCATTGCATTAAACCTATAGAGAACTTTTGGTAATATCGCCATTTTGATGATGTTACTTCTACCTATCCATGAACAGTGTATATTTTTCCATCTTCTAAGATCTTCTTCTATTTCTCTCTTTAGGGTTCTGTAGTTTTCATTGTATAAGTCTTTCACCTCTTTTGTTAGGTTGATTCCCAAGTATTTTATTTTCTTTGAGGATATTGTGAATGGGGTGGTTGTCCTCATTTCCATTTCAGAGGATTTGTTGCTGATATACAGGAATGCCTTTGATTTATGCGTGTTGATTTTATAGCCTGCCACTTTGCTGAATTCATTTATTAGCTCTAATAGTTTCTTTGTAGACCCTTTTGGGTCTGCTAGGTATAGAATCATGTCATCTGCAAATAGTGATAATTTGAGTTCTTCTTTTCCTATTTTTATGCCTTTAATTTCTTTTGTCTGTCTAATTGCTCTGGCCAGTGATTCGAGAACTATGTTGAACAGAAGTGGTGAGAGAGGGCATCCCTGTCTTGTTCCAGATTTTAGAGGGAACGCCTTCAGTTTTTCTCCATTCAGAATGATGCTAGCCTGAGTCTTAGCATAGATTGCTTTTACAATGTTGAGGTATGTTCCTGTTATCCCTAGTTTTTCTAGAGTTTTGAACATAAAGGGATGCTGTACTTTGTCGAATGCTTTTTCCTCATCTATCGAGATGACCATATGGTTCTTATTTTTAAGCCTGTTGATGTGGTGAATAACATTTATTGATTTCCGTATATTGAACCAACCTTGCATCCCAGGGATAAATCCTACCTGATCATGGTGCACAATTTTTTTGATATGTTTTTGTATCCGGTTCGCCAGAAGTTTATTGAGGATTTTTGCATCTAGGTTCATTAGAGATATTGGTCTGTAGTTTTCTTTCTTTGAAGTGTCTTTGTCTGGTTTAGGAATCAGGGTGATGTTGGCCTCATAGAATGAATTTGGAAGTTCTCCCTCTTTTTCTATTTCCTGAAATAGCTTGAAAAGTATTGGTGTTAATTCCTCTTTAAAGGTTTTGAAAAACTCTGCTGTATACCCATCCGGTCCTGGGCTTTTCTTAGTTGGTAGTCTTTTGATGGTATCTTCTATTTCCTCAATTGATATTGGTCTGTGTAGGTTGTCAATATCCTCCTGACTCAATCTGGGCAAATCATATGACTTAAGAAATTTATCGATGCCTTCACTATCTTCTATTTTATTGGAGTATAAGGATTCAAAATAATTTCTGATAATCTTCTGTATTTCTGAAGTGTCTGTTGTGATATTGCCTTTTTCATCCCGTATGCTGGTAATTTGAGTTCTCTCTCTTCTTCTCTTTGTTAGCGTGGCTAAGGGTCTGTCGATTTTATTTATTTTTTCAAAGAACCAACTTTTAGTTTTGTCAATTTTTTCAATTGTTTCTTTCGTTTCGATTTCATTAATTTCAGCTCTGATTTTAATTATTTCTTGTCTTCTACTTCTTTTGCTGTTGTTTTGCTCTTCTTTTTCTAGGATTTTGAGTTGAAGTATTAGATCATTTATTTGTTTTTTTTTTCTTTTTTTAAGGAATGAACTCCAAGCAATAAATTTTCCTCTTAGAACTGCTTTCAATGTGTCCCATAGATTCCGATATGTTGTGTCTGTGTTTTCATTTATCTCTAAGAATTTTTTAATTTCCTCCTTGATGTCTTCTATAACCCATTGATCATTCAGTAACCTATTGTTCATTCTCCAAGTGATGCATGATTTTTCCTTACTTCTTTTATTGTTGATTTTCAATTTCATTCCATTATGATCAGATAATATGCATGGTATTATCTCTACTCCTTTATATTGTCTAATAGTTGCCCTGTGACATAATATATGATCTATTTTTGAGAAGGATCCATGAGCTGCTGAGAAAAAAGTGTAACTGCTTGATGTTGGGTGGTATATTCTATATATGTCAATTAAGTCTAGGTTATTAATTGTGTTATTGAGCTCTATAGTTTCCTTATTCAACTTTTGTTTGGAAGATCTGTCCAGTGGTGAGAGAGGTGTGTTGAAGTCTCCCATGATTATTGTATGGTGGTCTATTAGACTCTTGAACTTGAGAAGAGTTTGTTTGATGAACATAGCTGCACCATTGTTTGGGGCATATATATTTATGATTGTTATGTCTTGTTGGTGTATGGTTCCCTTAAGAAGTATGTAGTGTCCCTCTTCATCCCTTTTGATTAACTTTGGCTTGAAATCTATTTTATTTGAAATGAGTATGGACACTCCTGCTTGTTTGCGAAGTCCCTATGAGTGATATGATTTTTCCCAACCTTTCACCTTCAGTCTATGTATGTCTTTTCCTATCAGATGCGTCTCCTGCAGGCAGCATATTGTTGGGTCTTGTTTAGTGATCCATTCTGCTAGTCTGTGTCTCTTAATTGGTGAGTTTAAGCCATTAACATTTAGAGTTATTATTGAGATATGGTTTGTTCTTCCAGCCATATTTGTTTATTTATGTTACTAAACATGGTTTGTTTTCCTCTTTGATTATTCCCCCCCACCTTTACTGTACTACCTCCCGCTGTTGGTTTTCATTGATATTTTCCATTTCCTCTTCCTGTAATATCTTGCCGAGGATGTTTTGAAGAGCTGGTTTTCTAGCTGCAAATTCTTTTAACTTTTGTTTATCATGGAAGGTTTTAATTTCATCTTCCATCCTGAAGCTTAATTTCGCGGGATACACAATTCTTGGTTGGAACCCCTTTTCTTTCAGTGTTTGAAATATGTTGTTCCAGGATCTTCTAGCTTTCAGAGTCTGTGTTGAAAGATCAGCTGTTATCCTGATTGGTTTACCCCTAAATGTAATCTGGTTCCTTTCTCTTGTAGCTTTTAAAATTCTCTCCTTATTCTGTATGTTGGGCATCTTCATTATAATGTGTCTAGGTGTGGCTCTCTTATGATTTTGCACATTCGGCGTCCTGTAGGCTTCTAGGATTTGGCATTCTGTCTCATTCTTCAAGTCTGGGAAGTTTTCTCGTATTATTTCGTTGAATAGATTGCTCATTCCTTTGGTTTGGACCTCAATACCTTCCTGTATCCCCATGACCCTTAAGTTGGGTCTCTTTATGTTATCCCATATTTCTTGAATGTTCTGCTCATGGTTTCTTAACAGCTTTGCTGAGCTGTCTATGTTCTTCTCCAGTTGAAATACTTTGTTTTCATTGTCTGATGTTCTATCTTCTAAGTGTTCTACTCTGCTGGTAGTATTCTCAATTGAGTTTTTAAGTTGGTTTATTGTTTCCTGCATTTCCAGGATTTCTGTTTGTTTGTTTTTTATAACCTCTATCTCCCTGTATAATTGATCTTTTGCTTCTTGGATTTGTTTGTATAATTTATTGTCGAAGTGGTCGAAGTGGTCTTTCATTGTCTGATTTTGCTGTCTAATGTCTTCCTTGAGACTCCAGATCATCTGAAGCATGTATATCCTGAATTCTTTATCTGACATTCCATCTGCTGCAGATATTACCTCTTCTAAAGTTGAGTTGACCTGCATTGCTTGTGGTCCTTTCTTTCCTTGTCTTTTCATATTGATCGTGTTTCTTTCTGCTTGGTGTAACTGTTGTGTTATTGATTTTTCCCCCTATATATTTATATTGCTCTTGTATAGCTGCAAAGTCTCCCTCGCAGGCTATGGCGGTGGCTCTGCCCCTCCTCCAATTAAGGCAATGTGCCTTCCACGCCAGGAGGCCGCTGTACCTGTACTTTCGATGGGCCTGTTCTTTCGGTGGTCACAGGTCCGCCTACCTTGCAGGCGTGAGCAGCGGCTTTGCCCCTCCGCTGGCCACTAGGCCTGTTCTGTCTGTCGGTTGCAGATCTGTCTACCTAAAAGGCGCTGGTGGCGGCTCTGCCCCTCCCCCGACCGTGGCGATGTATCTGGCGGGCCACTGGGCCTGTTTTGTCGGTGGTCACGGTTCCGTCTACCTTGCACACGCGTGGAGCAGCTGTTTCATTAGTTCCTGGGCACACTCTCCTTGTTTGCCTCCCTCAGGCCCTAAGTTTGTAGAGCTTGGGGCTGAGAACCCTCAGCAGATTTGCTTACCTTCTGGTAGCCACGCCCCCGTATCTGGTGCTAGAGACCTCAGTTGTCAGCACTGGTGGGGGCTGTAGCTGGGAGACCCGCGCCGCGCGGCTCCCGCCGGCTCCTGCGTCAGCGCCGCCTCAGCTCCCGCCGGTTCCCGTGCCGCTGCCGCGGTTCCCGCCAGCTCCGTCCGGCTCCCTCTCCGCTCCTGCTAATTTAGAGTCCGCTGGGAAGGAATCTCTTTGGCCGATCTTTGGTGACTTCCCCTCTCTGCTATGGCGGGCCCTGGCTCCTTGCAGGAGTGACCGAAGGGAGAGGTGGAACTGGCTTGTCTCTGGTCTGATACAATCTCTGGTTTTAGGTCCCAGTTCGCTAATTCATAGAGGCTTGGTTAGATTTCCTTCCCATCCTCTCAAGGGGGGGAGCCCTTTCCTGGGTGGGCAGGGCCGTTAGCAGAGCCGGAAGGGCACGTGCCTTCTGTCGGGCCAGGCGGGGACCCTTCTGGCTGCGCTGGGCCGCCGGGGGGGCCCACAGAGCCAGGCAGATGGCGCCCGCGTGGCTAAGAGCCGGGCGGGGTAACCCTTCGCAGAGCGGGCGGGCCGCCAGGAGTGCCGGGATGGAGGGAGCTGTCTGCCGGCCGGGCAGGGACCCTTCTCGACGAGCAGGGCCGCTGGGGGCGCTTGTAAAGCCGGGCGGCTGCAGCCTCGTGGCTAAGAACCAGGCGGGCGGGGTGGCTGTTTGCAGAGCAAGAGCGGAATGGCGGGAGCTGTCTGCCGGCAGGGCGGGGACCCTTCTCGCAGAGCTGGGCCGCCGGGGGCGCTTGTAAAGCCGGGTGGCTGCCGCCGCGTGGCTAAGACCCAGGCGGGCGGGGTGGCTGTTTGCAGGGCAAGAGCGGGACCGGCAGGGTAGCCGGGATGGCGGAAACTGTCTGTTGGCCGGGCAGGGACCCTTCTCACTGAGCAGGGCCGCCGGGGGCGCTTGAAAAGCCGGGCGGCTGCAGCCTCGTGTCTAAGAACCAGGCGGGCGGGGTGGCTGTTTGCAGAGCAAGAGTGGAATGGCGGGAGCTGTCTGCCGGCAGGGCGGGGACCCTTCTCGCCGAGCAGGGTCGCCGGGGGCGCTTGTAAAGCCGGGCGGCTGCTGCCTCGTGGCTAAGAACCAAGCGGGCGGGGTGGCTGTTTGCAGAACAAGAGCGGAATGGCGGGAGCTGTCTGCCGGCAGGGCGGAGACCCTTCTCACGGAGCAGGGTCGCCGGGGGCGCTTGTAAAGCCGGGTGACTGCAGCGGAGTGGCTAAGAACTAGCCGGGTGGGGTGGCTGTTCGCCGAGTGAAAGCAGGGCCGCCAGGGTAATCGGGATGGCGGGAGCTGTCTGCTGGCTGGGCGGGGACCCTTCTGCCGCGCTGCTCTGGGCCGCCTGCCGCTTGCAGAAGCGGCGGGTGGCCGCGGGATTGGACTCTGAGCCCGCGCTGCCGGTCAAGTTTCACTTGTCAGGGGCAAACTGTCACGTCTAATAAACTTAATAATTCTCGGCAGGTCTCCTTTCAACGGAATTTTGCTAGAAGATCCTCAGTAGGTAGAATGTAGCTGTTTTAATTGGTGTTTCTGATCCCGTTAATGTGGAGATATTGAAAGTGCAGCTTCCTCGCCGGCCGCCATGTTGGATCCAAAATAGACCATTTCTTATGCCACAAAGCAACTCTCAGTAAATACAAAAAAAAAGGGGGGGGTGAATAATACCCTGCATTCTATCAGACCACAATGGAATAAAATTAGAAATCAACAATAAAATTAAAAAAATAGAAGCTACTGTAAAAAATGGAGACTAAGTAATAAACAATTGAATGATGAATGGATAATATAAGGAATCAAGGATTAAATAAAACAAATTCTTAGAAGTAAATGAGAACACTGATAAAACATATAAAAATCTCTGGGACACTATGAAGGCAGTACTAAGAGGAAAGTTTATTGCATTGAGTGCACTTATTAAAAGAATAAAAAGTCAACAAACAAATGACCTAACACTACATCTCAAAGCCCTAGAAAGAAGAACAAATAAATACCAAAAGCAGAAGACAGGAAATAATTAAAATCCGAGCTAAAATTAATGAAATTGTAACAAAAGAAACAATTTAAAAAATTGACAAAACAAAAAGTTGAATCTTTGAAAAAATAAGTAGATAAATCCCTGGCCATGCTAACAAAGAGAAAAAGAGAGAAAACTTAAATTAATAAAATACAAGATGAAGGAGGAAATATTACAATGGACACATCTGAAATACAGAAGATAATTAGAACCTATTTTGAAAATTTATACTATAATAAAATAGAAAATATCAAAGACATCTGCACATGGTCTATTTTAGAGAAGGAGCCATGTGCTGCTGAGAAGAAACTGTATTTATTCTTTCATGAAGGGTATATTCTATATATGTCTTTTACGTCTACCCAAACTAAATGAGGAGGTCACACATGATTTGAATAGATCAATTTCAAGTTATGAAATAGAAACGCCATCAATAGCCTACCAATCAAGAAAAAGCCCAGGACCAAATGGATTCTCAGCCAAATTCTACAAGAGTTCTAAAGAATAATTAACATCAATACTCCTCAAAGTATTCCATGAAATAGAAAATGAGGGAACCCTACAAAACTAATTCTATGATGCTAATATCACCCTGATACTAAAACCAAAGATACATCAAGGAAAGAAAACTTCAGATCAATATTCCTGATGAACATAGATGCAAAAATTCTCAACACAATCCTGGAATCACATATAAAAACACATATAAAAGATAGTGCACCATGATCAAGTGGATTAATCCCAGGGATGCAGATTTGGTTCAGAAAAGGAAAATCAATAAATGTATTCATCATATTAATAGTCTTAAAAACAAGAATCATATGATCATCTCAATAGATGCAGATAAAGCATTTGAGAAAATACAACACATCTTCATGTTCAAAAACCCTAGAAACACTACAGATAGTAGGAACATACCTCAACATTGTAAAAGCTATATATGATAAACCCAAGGCCAGCATCATTCTAAATGGAGAAATATTGAAAGCATTCTTGCTAAAAACTAGTACAAGACAAGAATGTCCTCTTTCACCACTTCTATATATCATCATCCTTGAAACTGTAGCCAGAGCAATTAGAAAAAGAAAGAAGTTAAAGGGATACAAGTAGGTAAAGAAGAATTCAAAATGTCACTCTTTGCTTATGACATGATACTGTATCTAGAAGATCCAAAATTTCCACCAGAAAGCTTCTAGGACTAAAATGAAATCAGCAAAGTAGCAGGACATAAAATCAATACCCATAAATCAAATGCATTCTTATACATCAGCGATGAATCCACTGAGGGAAATGAGGAAAATTACTCCATTCACATTAGTCTCAAATACCTTGGAATCAATCTACCAAAAGAGGTACAAGACTACTACAATGAAAACTACAGAACACTAAAGAAGGAAATTGAAGAAAACCTCAGAAGATAGAAAGATCTCACATGCTCCTGGAAAAGCGGAATTTACATTGTCAAAATAGCCATACTACCAAAATGTCATACAAAATGTTATGCCAAAATGTTATATATTCAATTCCTATTAAAATTCCAAGGACTTTTTAATAGAAATAGAAAAAACAATCACAAATTTTATTTGGAAAAATAAGAGACCCAGAAGAGCTAAAGCAATTCTTAGCAAGAAAAGTGAAGCAAGAGGCATCACTATACCAGACCTTAAACTATACTACAGAGCAAAGGTAACAAAAACAACATGGTACTGGCACCAAAATAGACTTGTTGACCAATGTACAGAGTAGAGGACACAGAGACAAACCCCGCATAAATATGGTTATCTCATATAAGACAAAGTGACAAAAACATTCACTGGAGAAAAGATAGCCTATTCAACAAAATGATGCTGGCAAAAATGGAAATCCATATGGAGTAAAATGAAATTAAACCCCTATCTCTTACTCTGAACAAAAATCAACTAAAAGTAGATCAAAGACTTAGGCACTAGAATAGAGACCCTGTGCCTAATAGAAGAAAATATAGGCCCAAATCTTCACCATGTCAGCCTAGGATCTGACTTCCTTAACAAGACTCCTAATGTGCAAGAAGTAAAATCAAGAATCAATAAATGGGATCTATTCAAATTATAAGCTTCTTCTCAGCAAAGGAAACAATTAATGACATGAGAAGAGAGCCTACAAATTGGAAGAAAATCTTTACCAAATGTACCTTCGATAAAGCATTAAGCTCTAGGATATAAAAAGAACCAGTCTGTGTGGAATATCAGGGTGCAATAATTTTTTTCCTATATTACTTTTTATTCATGTAGCATCTGTGTACTTCAAGTGAAATGTTTTCTTTTTGGAATAAATAAGGAACAAAGGTTTATGCTTTCAGAAATTAATATGTCAAATCAGACATTTCTATTTAATACAAAAAATACAATATTCTGTCTTACATTCTCCTCATTGAGACTATATATGAGCATATAAATAATACATATAATAATACATCACATGTATAATTTATTAGAACCATATGAATATCTATACATTACTAGAACATGAGTATACATTTACAGTTTTCAAAAAGTGTATAACATGGTGACTATTGCAGGTTGTTGTTTTTGCATGCATGTAATCCCAGCACCTCAAGAGGGAGATTGAAAATTCAAAGCCAGTCTCAGAAACTTAGCAAAGCTTTCAGCAGCTTAGCAGGAATCTGTCTCAAATAATAATAATAATATATTAAAAAAAAGGGGCTTGGAATGTTTTTCAGTGGTTAGGATCCTGAGTTCGATCCCTGGAAGCAAAAAAAAAAAAAAAAAAAGGAAAAGGAAAAGAAAATATGGTGACTCTTTAATAATCTCGATAGTTTAGCATATATAATAACATTTTATAAATGAGTGCATGAGTGCAGGGGTAAATGATTTAGAAATTGCCAAACCATTAATTAGAAAAAAATTACTTTTGTGGTCATGCCCTATTGCTATTTAACATTATACAGCTATTTTCTAGTATATAATATTTTCAATGACAAAGTTTTAATTTTTTTACAAGAATCTTTACATTTCATGTTACTTCTTATAAGATACCCTAAATGAAATGTTATTCACTAATATGATCTTTTATGGAATGATTTTACACCTATAGTTAGAAAACCACTACGACCTTGATCACAAAATTCTAAATTCTTCTTTAATATGCTTTTAGGATTTTTTAAATTTAAAAAATCCAAAAAATGTGGTGCCTAGTATCCTAAAATAAAGCCCAAACATATAAACCTAAGTTATCTTAATGACCATGTAAGCCGTTTTACTTGAAATATGTCTAAACTGAGTTACTGTATTTCATTCTACATTTTTAGTTATCAAAATGATTCTAAATTTAAGCCTTCCATAAAAAAGTGGCATTTTGGATAGGAAATACAAGTTTCAACTGTGTTTTACTCTCTTTCTACTTTTATTACATAGTAAAAAAGCTAACTCGTGTGAATTTTCAGAGCTCACAAGTAATATACTTCCATTAAGCCAGTACCAACATGTTGATCAAAATTGTTGGCTTAGTGATTTCTGTCCTAACCTATGGTTGCCTAATATTGTAATCCAAATATCCTTTATACATATAATCTGGTCCATATCAGATTCTCACTAACCAAACATCTGGTACTCAGGAGGTAAAAGTCTGTTTGGTAATGATACTGCCTTTTGAGATCTGATCTCAATCATATCACAGCTCTTTAATTTGGGGTACTTTATTTTACCTTATTAAAACATAAGCATGGGAATTAGAAAGAAAAAAGAAAGGCCTGAACTCAACCTAACAGTGTTCATTTTAAAATCCAGGTTTAGGTTGCAAGGTAGTAGAAAATAAATCAGAAGAATATAATAAGAAAGAGTAAGGGCAGAACCCAATGGAGCAGTGTTGTCAACAGCTGTTTTTAAGCTGGATGTCAGTCTCAGTCAAGTGGTCACTGGAGAGCATCTCAGGCTAGTCATGGCATGTGTTGCTAGGTTTATTTTCCATATCTTAAATTTTTGGCTTATATTGAGCTTATGTGGTTTGACAAGGCATTATTTATGCTTTATTCTTAGAAGGAACTATTCTATATTGCAAAAAAGTTACAAGGACCAGGCACTGTGTTATTAGGAGTTTTGAGTTTTCTGACCTCTAATTTTGTCTATTTTAGGAGAACAGACTCCATTATTTCTTTATGACTTGCATGCAACACAGTGAAATGAAGATTATGCCTGTTAAACAGATATTTGTTTAGAAAAAGAATTCATGCTCAAGCCATATAGTTCCAGGGACTGTGCTTCTTATAGGGAAACAGAGAAATTATTTTATAAAGTATAATCCCACTACATCAGTTGATGCCATGAGAAGAGAGAGAGAACCATAGTCAAATTCATATGAAACTTCAAATATTCTGATATAAATAAAAAATAAAAATGTGTTCTCATCAACAAGAGTGTGGTACAACTTCATGTCATCCCTGATGTTATTAAATATTATTTTATAAAGATGACAAAGACATTCAGCTGATATTAGATAGGCCCCACTGAGAATGAACAGTTTTTTTGTGTGTGCTTTACCATTTATAGCTGTGAGATGTAAATATTCAGCTTTGCATATTATAATCATGAGAACAATGGACTATTAAAAGTACACTCCACCTAAAAGCCAATTATTGAAGCTTAAGTGATTTGAGGTTGTGACATGGATTATATCTTGGGAATACCCCCATATTTCTTCTTTGGTGTTCCAAAACTTTGGAAATATCATCTCCAGGCTTGTCAATTAATATGATTTTCTTCTCTTTTCCTCTTTAATAAGAAAAAGGTATTTTCTTTTATTTCTGACACCTTTGAGGTTTCTTATATTTTTTTGAATATTCATCTATAAATATTACATGTTATGCATTTTTAATAGCAACTATTATAGGATTAATATGTATGTAAAATATTCTTTACAAATAGTCAAAAACATGACATGTAAGTATGTCGTGTGTCAAAGACTTCTTTATCTCCTGTCATCATAGTACAGTGATACAAATAGACTCATGTTTACAGGAACATGATTCACAATAGCCAAACTATGCAACTAGCCTCCATGTTGATCAGTGGATGAATGGATACAGAAAATGTACACAATGAAGTTTTATTCATTCATGAAGAAAACTGAATTATTTCATCTGCAGGATAAAGGATGGAACTAGAGTCATTTATGTTAAGTGAAATACACCAAATTCAGGAGGTCAAGGGTTGTATGTTTTCTCTCATATGTGGAAGTTAGAGAAGAAAAAGCAAAAGAAGATTGGCGAGAAAAGCTGGGATTTGATGGAAACATAGGGATATCAGTAGACCCGAACAACCTGGGGTTGGGATGTGGGGAGGTAGAGGAGAAGTTCTGGGAAGTGATACTGGACAAATTATATTGTTATATTGTATGCAGGTAAAAATATGTAACAACAATACCATAAGTATGTACAACTGTAATGTACCAATGTGGAAAGAGAAAAAACAAACACACAAAACACTTATCTCTTTAGTGAGAAAATCAGTAAGGTAATAAACGTACTTGCAAAGAAAATTCAGATATGAATTTATGCAGTCTATGATTAAAAAAAACCAGAATGAAACAAAGAAAAACAAACAAACAAAACACAGAAATAAGATTGTTAAATTAGATACTAAAATGTTTAATTTTCTACAAGAAAGCATTTGGTGTTCTCTCGTTTCTTAAAATCTCTTAGAATTTAAATGTTAATGTCCAAGAGTTATTTTAAAGAATACATAATAATCTTTTGCCATATTTCTACATTTTAAATAATTCATTTTAACAGTATATGCAATCTCCACAGTTCTAGCTCAGATATTTATAAGACTTCCTACTTTCTGAAATTTAACTAGAAGTGGCTCATTCCTGCACTCCTTGCACTATGGTAAACCCAATTTTCCCCACTCATTTAGTTCCTTTTTGGAGAGGGATTGTCTAAGCTGTTAGCTTCTGTGAATCTGTCATTGGCTTCCTTTGGTTGATATTTCTTATCCATATCTGTTCCCTACACTAGATACTCACTCAGTTAAACACCCTCTTCAATTATCACACCACCAAGCTGCTCACACATATGTAATGTTCTTAGTTGAAACTTTAGAAGTTGCAAATTTTATTGAAAAGTTGTAAGTTACAAAGTACTAAAAACAACTTCTATTGCAAATTTAGTAATACCTGATCCCCAAGAAATATAATATTGATTTGTGACTCCTACTTTGTTACTGGCCATGACATTACCTTCTGCTGTAATCTTAGGAACATCTCTCCTGCATTATCCTCTTTGTAGTTTTCACAGTTTGGGAGTATTCCCTATTCCCTGAAGGTTAAACCTTGTACCAAATGTTTGAAAGGGAAAATGCATAAGGTTTAATTTCTTTCCTCCAAGTCTACTTGCCACTAAGGAGGGAAATGAGGTGAACTAAAATTTTTTTAAAAAATTAGAAAAAAATTCTACTTCAATGAATAAACTCTACAGAGTACTTCACATCAGGATTGTTAAAAAGTTTAAACAAGTGCCTAGCAATGTGTTGATTTCAACTGATTTATTTAGTGTACTGGGTTAAACAAGGCATTGAGGTTTGGATTTTGTTTGGAATGAGAGATGCTTTCAGTGATAGTATTTCTTTAATGCCATTTTCTCTTGATGAAAATTTAAGTGGATTAAGGTAAAAAATGGATCCATTGATAGGTAGATTCTAGACATGCAAATCAGAATGAGTGGATTTAAATTCAAGCTCTGAAATAAGGATGGCAATTACCCTTCTCTTACTGTGATTGTGAGGAATAAATTAGACCGTACATATTAAGCATTTAGGAAAGATGTCAGAATATTTTGTGGGGTTTTTTGTTACCATTATAATTATTCAATATATTAACAATGTGTTGAATGCCCACATTCATTGTTCCAAAAAGAAAAGGTAGATATATTTGAGCAATTATCATATTTAATCTTCAAAATAAAGATTTTTGTTCCTTATTTTCATAGAAAATATGAAAATTGATAGTTAACAGAATATAAGAAAAAATATATTGTTTAAAAAACAGGAATGAAAAGTATTCAGGAGAAAGGCTCGAGTGTATAAAAAGTGGCAAGAAGAGTGTGGAAGGTCTAAGTACAGAAATTAAGCTTCCAGTCTTGATAAAGACAAAGACTGTCACGAAGTGAAATAATGTTCAGTCCTATGTTGCAAGAAATTTATTCATAAAAGTTGCAAGAATCTAGCTTTTTCTCAACCCCTGAGCTTTTATTTGAGAAGTTGTTTTGAGACAGAGAAAGGGAGAAATCAATCATCATCGCAAAACAGATGAATATTTGTCAAAATATTTACCATTAGCCTTACTGAATAAAATGTTAAGAAAACATATTGTTCATGTGGCAAGAATGAAATGAAGTTACTTTTTTTTCCCCATCATTGCTTTAAACAAGATATTTTCTTGTTACTTTCCTATCTCAAGAATTGTGCTCAACAGGAAGTATCTATATTATTTGACCATTGAGAAATTATAATGTAGAAAAAGACATTACCCTTTTCAACATACTTTTAAGGTGTCACTGCTTTTAAAAAAAAAGCAAAAGAAAAGAAAAAGGAGAGGGGAAAAAAAAAGCCATTGCTTCAAATATCCTCTCCGTGGAAAGTAATGTCATTAGATCATTATCACAGTTCCTTTCACTGTGTTAAATGAGCTGAACCTTTTTGAACAAAAAAGCCTGTTGTTGACAGCCACAGCCGAAGGGGCTCCAGCAAACTTTCAGACTGCCAGCTGATGATTGGCTCACAGCGGCCCCAGCAACATCTAGCTGATTGGCTCCTCTGCGGTGATGCTCATTGGGCTGTTTCCCTGCCCTTTCAGACCACGGAGCTGCTCATTGGGGGACTTTTTTGTCTCCGCCCATGCGACCCAGCCAATCAGCCTCAAGAGCAGGAGGATTGTGGGAGGAAGAGGTTGTTGGGGTGTGTGGCTTGGGGGAAGCCGGTGGTGGCAGTTGGGCTCTGAGGGTTTTTTTCCTGAGGAGCTGTTTTGTTTATCTTGTGTGGTTCTAAAAATAAAGTTAGTTTCTTTTGACAAGTGGCTCCTGAATTGTGCCCAGCCAGACTGCGGCATTTGGTGGCTTGCATGGGGAGCGACTGAGGGTAAGTAAACCGCTCGCCCCTGAGGGCAGGGTGAGAGGATGGGGAGCCATTTTAAGATTCCTCTTTTGTTTTGCTTCATTTTTGTTTTAAGTTGCCTGTCCCTGGAGATGAGTGAGACGGAAGAAAAACCGCTCACTTCTGAGGAAAAACTATTTACGTCTGAGGAACAGATAGGGAGAAAGGACGGATGCACATGTAAGGAGGATAGAAAGGCTATAATGAATTTTTGTTGTTCCATTTTTATTTCATTCTGTCTCGGTTTTCTTTAGCGTCATCTTGTTGGGTTGTATTATAGTAGAAATACGGGATCAGAAACTAGTAAAAAACAAACTGAAAGACTGTTAAGTAAATTGTTAGAGGAAGAAGGCATTCCAGTAAAATCAAGGGCAGTCAGGGCATACGTTGATACAATGCAAAAATGTAGCCCATGGCTTTTTAAGGAGGAGTTGTTAAATATATCACAATGGAACCATCATGGTGAAGATTTAAAAAGAATAGAAAAGAACAGCCCAGGAACTCTGCCAGCTGGCACATTGGCATTGTGGGCGTTGGTATCTGGTTTTCTTAGTCCAAAGCCTTCAATTCAGACAAAGGTAGAGGAAGGAGAAGACATATTGATTCAAGTAAATGAGGAGGTCTCTCAAGTTAGTCAGAAAGAGGAAAAGATTCAAGTAAAAGAGAAGGTCTTTCGAGCTAATCAGACAGAGAAAGAAAGTTTAGAGCAGAAAAAGCCATCAGGGGGAAAGTTACAAAAGGAGACTGCTACTAAAACCTTTCTATCACCAGAGGACTTAAGTGTCCAACCAACAGCACCACCTCTACAGGAGACTGCTACTAAAACCTTTCTATCACCAGAGGGCGTAAGTGTCCAACTGACAAGGCCACGTCCATATGCTGAGAGGCCCCCAACCCCCACAGTGGATAGTTCAGATCCTGAGACAGGATCTCAAGTATTAACATGCCCTGTATTTGAGGTAGGAGGGCAGCGAATTTACCATACTTTAAATTTCAAAACAGTGAAGCAGCTAAAAGAGGCTGTAACAACCTATGGTCCTCAAGCACCCTTCACTGTAAGCTTGGTCGAATCCATTACCAACTTGAACATGACGCCAGCAGATTGGGCTAATATGTGTAAAGCTGTGCTAAATGGAGGACAATACCTGTTATGGAAGGTTGCCAATGAGGAATTTTGCAAGGAGACGGCTAGGCGAAATGCAGCAGCTGGTTATCCTCAGAGAAATCTAGATATGTTGTTAGGAAAGGGACCTTATGAGGATCAGCAGCAACAAATTGCATATGATCCTGGTGTATATTTACAAATTGCTGTAGATGCAGTTAAGGCATGGAAGACTTTACAAGGACATGGAGGTTTACAAGGTCAATTATCTAAGATAATACAAGGAACTAATGAATCTTATGCTGAATTTGTAGATAGGCTTATTCAAATAGCCACCAGAGTTTTTGGGAATACAGAACAAGCAATGCCATTAATAAAACAACTGGCTTATGACCAAGCGAATCGTTGGTGCAGAGATATCATTAGACCATGGAAACATGAAGATTTAAACACATATATTAAATTATGTAGAGACATTAATGAACAAGAGCAAGTCATGGCAGCTGCAGTAAAACAGGCTTTAGATGCCAGAGACATTAATGAACAAGGGAAAATTGTGGCAGCTGCAGTAAAACAGGCTTTACATGCCAGAGACATTAATGAACAAGGGCAAATTGTGGCAGCTGCAGTAAAACAGGCTTTAGATTCCAGGCCAAGAACATGCTACAACTGTGAACAAACAGGACATTTTAAAAGGAATTGCCCCATAGGAGGAGGATTTAACAAAACTAGGTATCAAAGGAGTAGAATACCGGGTATTTGCCCACGATGCCGTAGAGGGAGACATTGGGCTAATGAATGCCATTCTCAAACCACCATAGAGGGTACTCCATTATCAAAAAACGAACAAGGACCAAGTGTTTATCCACGATATCGTAGAGAAAGGCATTGGGCTCCATTGCCAAAAAATGGACAGGGGGGCCCAATGCTCTGGGGCCCAAAACCACAAATATACGGAGCACTGGAGGAACCCAGCAACCCCATCAGGGTAGTGCCCAGGACACATTGTCCATCAGATCCCTCATCAGACAAACCAGAGGGAGCGCAGGGTTGGACATCTGCACCTCCGCCAGATCAATACTAACTCCAGAGATGGGAGTTCAAATCATTCCCAAAGGGGTGAAAGGACCTCTTCCCAAAGGAACAGTAGGCTTATTATTGGGACGCAGCTCTTCTACTCTAAAAGGAATTATGATAAGTCCTGGAGTAATTGATCCTGATTATGAAGGTGAAATAAAAATTATAGCCAGTTCTCCAAATGGTATATCAGTAATTTCACCAGGAGATAGAATAGCACAGTTACTAATAATACCAAGCCTACATGATAAATTTTCCAGTCGTGCTATAGAAAGAGGTTCCAAGGGATTAGGCTCCACAGGTGTAGATTGGGCTATGCTGTCTTTAAATTTAGATTCTCGCCCCATGCTAAAACTAAATATTCAAGGACATGAATTTAATGGGCTACTGGATACAGGTGCAGACCTTAGCATCATCTCTCGTCAAGAATGGCCAAAACATTGGCCATTACAACAAGCCACTCAAACGCTTCGAGGCCTAGGAGTGGCGACTAATCCCCATAGAAGTGCAATGGTATTAGATTGGAAGGATCCTGAAGGATGTGAAGGAACTATACAGCCATATGTATTGGATCATCTTCCTATAAATTTATGGGGACGAGATGTCCTAGATCAATTAGTTTTGACATTAACAAATAACATCAACCAAAATGCACCCACTATTATGACTAGACAAGGTTTTAGGAAAGGAAAAAGATTAGGAAAACAAGAACAAGGTATAGCAGCACCAATACAAATAGATCAAGGAACAGACAGACATGGGTTGGATTTTCAGAAAGGGCCACTGAGACAATAAAAATTACTTGGAAATCAGAAAGACCAGTATGGGTTCCTCAGTGGCCCCTGACTAAAGAAAAGATACTAGCAGCCCATGATCTGGTCAAACAACAATTAGCAGAAGGACATATACAACCTTCTGTATCTCCCCATAATACTCCCATTTTTGTCATCAAAAAGAAATCTGGTAAATGGAGATTATTGCAAGATTTAAGAGCCATTAATAATGAGATGGTTATTATGGGACCTGCTCAATCGGGGATTCCTCAATTGTCTGCTTTGCCAAAAACTTGGTATGTTTTAGTTATAGATATTAAAGATTTTTTTTTTTTTTTCAATTCCAATTCATCCTGAGGATAGTCCACGTTTTGCATTTACTATCCCTGCACTGAATCATGAAGGTCCTGATCAGAGATATGAATGGAAAGTACTCCCTCAAGGGATGGCTAACAGCCCAACTATGTGTCAAATTTATGTTAACAAAGCAATCCAGCCACTTAGAAATCAAAATCCTGAACTACAAATATTTCACTATATGGATGATGTATTATTAGCACACAAAGCTAAAAACACATTGCTAGACTGTTATGCCACACTTACAAACTTATTAAAAAATTATAATCTAGAGATAGCAATAGATAAAGTACAATTAAATTTTCCAAATAATTATTTAGGAGTTCTATTATCCTCAACCATGGTCCGTCCACCAAAAATTCAAATACGAGTAGATCAACTCAAATCACTTAATGACTTTCAAAAGTTATTAGGAGACATAAATTGGATAAGGCCTTATCTAGGTATACCAACAGGAGAGTTGGGACCTTTATTTGATATCCTAAAAGGACCATCAGATCCAAATTCACCCCAAATGTTAACGCCTGAAGCAAGAAAGGCATTAAAAATCATTGAAACATATATGGAAAATATGCATTTGGATAGAATTGATATAAGTTTGCCTTTATTATTTATTGTACTACCAACAAAAAATATTCCTACAGGAGTATTTTGGCAAGAAGGCCCATTATTATGGATACATTTATCTTATTCTCCTAACACTATTCTTACTAGGTATCCTGAGGCTGTAGGACAATTAATACTCAAAGGAATAAAAGCAGCAAAGGGAGTGTTTGGAATTTCTCCCAATAAAATTATTACTCCATATACTATGAATCAAATTGATGAGTTAGCTAATGAGTTAAATACTTGGGCAATAATCATGTGCAAATCTAATGTTTCATTTGATAACCACTTACCATCTAATCCTTTATTGTCTTTTTGGTCATCGCATCCTGTAATTTTTCCAAAAATGACAAGAAAAACACCTATCGGGAATGCTCCAAATATATTCACTGATGGATCAAATAATGGTACAGCAGCAATAGTTACACCTGATCAAACTTTTACATTTTTAGTACCCAAACAATCAGCTCAAAAGGTAGAGCTTAAGGCAGTATTACAGGCTTTTGTGATGTTTAAAAATTCTGTATTTAATTTATTTTCCGATAGTCAGTATATAGTTAATGCTATAGTATCCCTTGAAGATGCTGGTAGGATTTCCCCTTCCTCTACTATTTTCTTTTTGCTTTCCACTATACAAAGTCTAATCTGGGACAGAAAAGATCCATTCTTTATAGGACATATCAGGGCACATACAGGATTGCCTGGAGCCCTTAGTTTGGGCAATGATTTAGCAGATAAAACTACACATGACATACATATTTTCTCTACACTAGAAGAAGCTATAAATTTTCATAAAAAGTTCCATGTCAATGCTAATACTTTACAAAAGCGTTTTAAAATAACTAAGGAACAAGCTAGACAAATAATAAAACAATGTCAAAATTGTGTGACCTTTTTACCACAAGTTAATCTTGGAGTCATTCCTAAAGGATTGATACCTAACCATATTTGGCAGATGGACGTCACACACTTGCCAGAATTTGGAAAATTAAAATATTTGCATGTTAAAGTTGATACTTCTTCTGGATTTTTGATGGGCTCCCTTCATGCCGGAGAAAAAACTAAAGATGTTATAGCTCATTGCTTACAAAATTTTGCCACTGTGGGCGTTCCAAAACAGTTAAAAACAGATAATGCCCCTGGTTATACTTCTACCTCTTTTAAACAATTTTGCTCATCATTTGGCATTACTCATATAACAGGAATCCCATACAATCCACAGGGACAAGGCATAGATGAAAGAGCTCATCAAACTATTAAAATGTACTTATTAAAGCAAAAAGAATGAATTGGGAAGGGGTATATATTCCCCAAAGATAAACTTAAAATAACCCTTTTTACTCTAAACTTTTTAAATTTGGATTCATCAGGGCTTAGTGCTGCGGAAAGGCATATGTGTCCAAAAAATGTATATAAGCCCTGGGTACTTTGGAAGGATATTCTAACAGGACAATGGAAAGGTCCTGACCCAGTAATTGTCTGGAGTCGGGGGTCTGTTTGTGTGTTTCCACAGGGAGAACAGCAGCCGATTTGGATTCCAGAGAGATTAACTAAGGTCCTGACCCAGTGATTGCCTGGAGTCGGGGGTCTGTTTATGTGTTTCCACAGGGAGAACAGCAGCTGATTTGGATTCCAGACAGATTAACTAAAGCGATTTCTACAGACCAAAAAGAAGATGTGATATCCAGAACTCCAGTTTGGTTATTCTTACATCTGCGACAGAACCAGAATGCTTTTTTCAATATCTATTTTATTATTGCCCTTTCCCATATTTTTTTTTTTGAGCTCATACAGACCTAGGTTAATGTTTTGCTGATCAGTTCTATTTTTTGACTATAGAGTTTTTAAACATTGCAATGGAGATTTCACCTGTAAAAAGTTATAAGGCCTTTACTATTATGTTATGTGTCATATGTATTATGTGTGCGCACTTGTGTTTTGTGTTTGAATGTACGTATGTCCATATGTCATATATGATGAGCGCTCATGAAAAAATGGATCCAAATAATTTTTTTTTTATTCACGTGATTTAAATGGTTTAATTTAAATTGGGTAAACAGCTGTTGAAGATTGTTTTAAAATGTGAACAAAAAGGAGGTTAACAGATCTGTTTGTTTACTTTCACCTTTCCTTTTCATTATATTTAATAATTCTCTTAAAGATAATGTAAATTGTTAAGAAAATTGTTTTCTTTTATTGCCTTCTGGAACGTTACATAATTTTTTCTTTAGCCATTATTGCCAAAATTCCTATCTTCATCCCAGTGCCGGTGAAGACAATGTAAATTGTTAAGAAAATTGTTTTCTTTTAGTGCCTTCTGGAATGTTATATAATGTTATATAATTTTTCTTTAGCCATTATTGCCAGAATTCCTATCTTCATCCCAGTGCATGAAGACAAAGATAAAACCAATCTAAAGCTTCTGCAATAGCCATCACTGAACTGCTTGCAGAACTTGCCTGGACTATGTATCACTTATATGCATTGTGAACTCACTTGTATGCATTGTGAACTATCTGTTGGTGCAGCGACTTCTGGTAGTGTTGGGGTATTTATGCTGATGGTGTCATCGGCGGTACAATGCTAATTAGATAAGCTGTGTAAAATGTATAAATATCGCTCAGATCCTACAATAAAGGGCTCCTGTTCCTGCTGCATCAACGTACACAAGTTATTCGTCACCCCCCGGATATTTTGCTGCAGCCAGCCGGACTGCGGCAAGTTTTAAGATCCCCAAATGCAATAGACCTTAAATATTAATAGCAAGAGTAAAGTTGAAAACTCCTTTCCCATGGGTCATAAGCATACAGTTTTCTTCTCAGGATGGTTTATTGTGTCTTGCTTTTAAACAATGATAATTCAGATAATTTTTAAACAGACTGAGAAATATTATTAAGTACTATAAGACCATGTGTAAAATTTCAAATTCAGGTTAAATCTGGAAAAAAAATAGTTTCTTTTTTTCTTTCTTTCTTTCTTTCTTTCTTTCTTTCTATTTTTAATGGAATAGTTTACATTTAATTTAGTGAAATAGTATATTAATGCACCAATTTGAGATATCCTAAAAACATTATGCTCTTTTCTTGCTTAGTTTTCTACCCTAAGGCCTTGGAATTATAGTAACTTGCAGTTTCATTATCAAGACTCCATCACCAATTTTCAATGCTTCAGATATTGCATCTTGTACAAATATTCAATTTTAGGGTCTGATTTTGAGTTTAGATAAATAAGCAGAGTATTACCTCTGCAACTGAAGATTTACAAGATAGTAGGTAATGCATGTCTGCCTAACTGAATTCAAAATCTGAAACTTTCAGATAATAATCTTCTTAATTACCTCATGTTAGCTCAAAACATTTTGTTTGTTTAGTTTTTTTTTAAACAAAATCTGTATGTTTGCCATCACAGATTTTAGTGGACATTTTAATGTTTTCTCTAAACTATGCCTTGGGCTGTAGAAGATTGTTTTATTTCAGATAGGAAAGGAAATAAATAGATCCATTTGATGCTAGTGTGATCAGATTTGATGGGACTAGACTACAAGTTTCATTAGTGACCTCCTTTGAGTGCAGAGGTACTTACACAAGACACTTCGCAAACTTGATTGGAGAATTGATGCTCCCTTCTCCACCCTCCTATTCTCTATCTTGTTTCAAAAAAAAATGATAAAGATTATATATTATTCTAGGAAAATACAGAAAGATGATATTATTAATTTATAAAGTAGACCACAGAAAATCCATGTAATTGTGATCTCTGGAAACACAACAATTTTATGTTAATAGTTGTACCCTCAGTTCTAGCAAAGATGTTCAATAAATATTTGATAAAAATATAATGGTTTGAACAATTTGATGAAAATATAATGGTTTGAAAATATAATACTTTGAGCAATTGGGGATATTATATAGTTCATTTCCAAATATTTTTATTCCTATCTAAAAGCATTGTTATGAGTATTAAGCAATTGTATCAGGAGCACTCAACTGAAAATATATTGCAGTTTGTATTATTATGAATATTATTAGTAGTAGTTTTATTGTGGGATACCAGAATAGGTTAATTATTATTTGAATGTACATAGGTTTTGAGGTAAATTAAACGGGAATTTTTATAGAGAACATGAATCTTTACAAAATGACAAAGGTTTAAAGCTCTGATATTTATAAAAGATATCTAACTTTTCAAAGTACTTATTATGACACTAATTGGTAAAAACAAACCAAAAATGTTTAACAAATTTCCCTTAGTAAGACAAGCAACTAACAAAATGGGAATCAAATCATACATATGAGTCAATTAAGGTACTTCTACATTTTTACATTGTTATTCTGTGGATGCAAAAGGAAGGGATTTTGTATCCTATGAATGTTTTGAGTACTTTCTCTTTGTTTACCCTGTCTTCCAAGTGAATTCTATTCTTACAAGTACCTCTCCCTATTAGGATTCTTCTCCTTTTTTACTTAGTGTTAGAATAATTTTTTTCAGCAGGCATTTAGAGGCATGTATCTATGAAAAATAATGTAAAATTATATCTACATGTGGGCAAATATCTTGGATGCAAGATAATACATACATTCAGTTTGGATGATCTTATAGCATGTATTAATAGCCACAGTGGAACATCTGAGCTTACTTCTCCACTGTATCTGAGAAACTGCATTGAGGAATGCTTCCTTTGGTGTGGAAGGATTTTGGCTGATTAAAAGAGTCAATATAATATACTATTTTTTTTTCTCATAGGCCCCTGTGTCTAATATATGATTGACTTATGGCTTTTGGTGAGGGGCAGAGAATGACCAGCCAAAGTTCTCTTTTCTTTCCATATTTATTTTTTTGCCATGAAACTGTGTTATGTTCTGATTTTCTTCTGCTTTACTTTAAATATGCAATTGGAGCTAAAGAATTTCTTTGTTTGTTTATTTTATAGATTTAAGTCATAGATTTAGAAATGATAAGAGTTCAGTGAGAATTCTAGACTGCTACTTATATGAAATATAACAATGACACTGGATTTAGCAAAAGATTTTTAGTTACTAGAATCATTATAAAGTCAGTGACAGTATATCTTAACAGTATTAGACCTACAAAAGTATAAGATACTCGAGTATTTTATTTGAACTTAAAATTTTTCTTTATGTAACACTTGAACAAGCAATTTTACATTAAAAATATGGAATTTCTCTCCAGTCTACTATTATCATTTTTAGACAGAAACAGGTACAGCTATAGCAAGTAATTCCTTAGCATCCTATAACTTATAAGGGCTAAAACCTGTAAGAAATAGAATTAAAAGTTAACCAATATAATATTTGGACTTGTTCTTTTTGTTTCAAGGGTGGAGAATAACTGAGATTGAACTCAGGGGCACTCAACCACAGAACCACATCCCTAGCCCTATTTTATATTTCATTTAGAGACAGGTTGTCACTGACTTGCTTAACGCCTCACTTTTGCTGAGGCTGGCTTTGAACTTTTGGTCCTCCAGCCTCAGTCTCCTGAACGCATGGGATTATAGGAGTTCACCATTGTGCCCAGGCTAGACTTGTTCTTAATTAATAAATTTTGCAAATATAAGTTTCTTTATTGTTAAGAATGGGACACTGTGCTAGTATATAATAGAGATATAGAGAATAAGCATTTCAACCAAAAGCCAAATGCCCAAAGGATGAACATCAGTGTTCATTTGTGTTAGCACTACCAGGTTGACCCTAAGCATTCAACACATGAGCTTTGGTGGGTTGTTTCAGATCCAAACCATAAAATCTTCTAAGTCCCAAATTTATCATCATGGAGAAAGACATGCACAAATCTGAAATTCTGTTTTAGGCATATTTTGAAGTAATATTTAGAAGAAATCTAAAATGTTATGATGTTAAGGTATGATACAGGACTAATAAATTCTCATAACATTTGTCATAAGTTTATCCTATCCTCATTGTAGGTTATATTTATGGTAATATAAATTTTTAATCCTAAGTGGATGCCCATATCCCACTGTGACATATACTGGATAAAGATATCTATTAACTAACTCTATCCAATAATAATAAATAATAATCTTTAGTTTCTTGTAAGACGCATGCTGACACAAATGCAATTAAGTGACTCTACATGAATTGTAATGGTTATTTTGAAGAGTGTCATGAATACTAATGCTCTAAATAATTCAATATAATCTAAAATTCTTATATTCAAAATACTTTGTATTCAGTTTATAATTGCATTTACATTTTTAAACTTGTTCTCACAAAATAAATGTAACAACTTATGTAAAAATATTCACCTATCACCCTCCAAATACTTGAATTCATTATGAATATATACTGTACCTTTGTATTTATTTGAAAGACATTAATTATTGTTTTTGTTTATGAATCTGACAATTTCCAAGTGTGCATTAATCATTGCAACATTTCTCTATTATGATTTATTTCAACTAATATACACTTTAAACATGTAAACTATGAGAAATAATTTTAATTGAAGATTACATCAGAAGTTTAATTTCATTGCAAAATCAATATTCTGATATTCATGGTAAGAGAGACATCTTGTCTGTGTTGTTTCATTAATATGTTGATATTTTATGGCAGCGTATATGGTGATGTGATCACTGATCATGCATAATTTCTTGAATGCCATGACTTGCTGTGTTAACTGAGCAAGTTTGTGAGAAAGGATGATTGTTGAAATGATTATGCTACATAAAATACAAAGACAAAGACCTATTGAGACTGGCACTTAAGATGCAGAAAGCTTAAATATTTGTACCACCATGTTAATAAGAAGTGAAGGGAGGAGAGGTACATAAAGGAGTTTATCCAGTATAAATTTGTGAGGTGATTGTATTGAGAACCTTAAACATAATGTAAGAAGAACTTGAATCAAGAGTAGGGGAAGGAGTGATTGTGAACATAGGAAGAAGGGTCCATTGTTTCTAGAAGTATAGAGAAAGCCAGAATCTTAAGTAGCAAGTTACCAATATTGCCAAATGCATTCTATTTTTGTAAGGAACCATAATCATAATAATGTTTACATATTTACAAATTGATAGTTCAGTTCATAGTTAAAACTACCATTCCCCAATACCATTTCCAATCAGGTTTTAAAATAAAAACAAAGAAATATCTTATTCTCCCTTGTACATGTGCTGAGATTACAAACTGGGGACTCATTCTTATTTCAGAATTATTTTCCTATCACAGTGTTTTGCCTGCTTTTGTCTTAACCCATTGAACCTTCTTGGAATATGAATGCATTTCCAACAGCTATTTACTATGATTGATAAAAACAACATATCCAATAATCTACACATATGACTCCATTCTTTGCTGGCTGCTGCTTACCAAAATTTCCTTCTAGAGAAATCATGGGTTTTATAATCAAATAGCTGGTAATTCTGATGAGACAGACAATGCTAATATTTGTTCCTTTCACCCAAAATGTGTATAATAACAACTAACTCCCATGAAAATGTTAGCCAATACACAGATATTTGAGGATTGAATGTAAAAATGTATGTTCATTGTCTTAATTGAAAGAAATACTAAGATTTATATATTAATAACTAGTGAAGAACTGTAGATAATTAATACTAGTTATTTAAATATTTGCCAATGAATTACTCCTTTAATAAAAGTTATTACTATCTGAAACTGTTTATTATATTTTGTGTAGAAATTTTGGTACGTTTGACTTGTTTTATCCATAAATATAGATGAATAACCAGTTTTAGAATCCAAGCAAGGAAATCAAAAGCTTAAATGTTTTCAGTGCAAAACATGTTTGTTAGATCCCTAAGCAATATAAGAAAGGACCAGTGAAATTTCGGAGGAGGAAAAAAGATGGCGTCTTCTCCTATTTTGAGAGCTTTCTTTCCTACTAATTTTTCAGTCCAATTCTAAAGTGTTATGATTATTTTTCCTTTGCTACATAGAGGTATGATTCTAAATTAATTTGTCAATGACAATGTATGACTCTAACTCAGTTGCAACTGCATCATAGGCATTGAAAATTACAAGCTCCATAAATGTTTGCTGAATGAATTGATGAATAAGAAATAAATATTCTTAGTTTTTTTTTTCTTCAATATCTATTTTTTCAAAATTACTACATAAAATTGTTTAAGGGAAACAGAGATCTACAAAATAGTAGAATACCAAAATTATAACAAAAAAAAACCTAAAGGAAAAATAGAGTGCTTTGTAATTTATACATACCTTAACTGTGATTGTTAACAAATTAGACATTCTATTTTAATTCATGTAAGTTAAAATGATTTTAATTACTAACAATACTAAAATGAACTTAAAAATGAAAGATTACTGATGTTATGTAGCCATAACATTTTGACATAAAATGTTTAAACATTTCTAATAATTTTTACCTGAATATTATACAAAAATGGAAGTTTAAAATAATGTCATAATAGTTATTAATTGCTTTGGAATTAACTAGGAAACTAATTATAGTAATGTGACTCTCATTCATATTTCATTATCATAATTTCCCATATACTAGCACATTTGTTAAATTAACTTGAATATTTAATTAATTAATATGGCATACTTATAACATTTGCCCTTTATTAGGGGGCACAGTGAAATAATATGTTACACGTCTTTATTTCAATATAGAACTTCAGTTATCATCCGGAACAAATTTTAGGAAAAAATCATGGAATACTAAAAAAAAAAAAAAAATAAAAAAAAAAAAAATAAATCTAAATAGAATTTGTTTCTAAAATGTTTCTCAGATAAGGAATTTGTGATGTCTTTCATTGCTAAAGTTAATTAGTAAATTTACTAGTATAACGTATCTAAAGTAAGTGCTGAAGGGAAAAAGGATAAGGGGGAATATATTAGAAAGAATGTATCAGTGACAAGTCAATTTTGATGCAGAAGCAAGATGGAAAATAAATGAGATGAAGCATACATGATGAGCCCATGGTAATGCACAGTATGTGAAGCAATGAGAAAAACAATGAAAAAAAATTGGCGGGGGGGCATACTAGGGATTGAACTCAGGGGCATTTGACCACATTTCCAGCCCTATTTTGTATTTTATTTAGAGACAGGGTCTCACTGAATTGCTTAGTGCCTCTCTTTTGCTGAGGCTGGCTTTAAATTTGCTATATTCTTGCCTCAGCCTCCTGAGCTGCTTGGATTACAGTTGTGTGCCACTGCTCCCAGCTGAACTATTATTTACAAATTTTTAGGTATAATTATTTAACTGTTCATTTGGAAAAATAGGCCATTTTTAACATGTCATTTCCATTATCTAGTGTTACTGCTCATATATACCTTATTGCTACTTGTTATGGTTCAGATGTGGTATCCCCCAAAAGCTAATATGTGTGATAATGCAAGGGATTTAGAGGATTGGGCTATCCACTTAACCTAATCCCTGAATTAATCCCTGAGTGGTAATTGAAGTGGTAGGGTGTGGCTGGAGGAGGTGGGAATTGGGGCATGGCTTTGAGGTATATATTTCATATCTGGAGAGTGAATTTTTTCTCTCTCTTCTTCCTGATCATCATGTGAGCTGCTTCCCTCCACCACACTCTTTCACCATAATATTCTGTCTCACCTTGATTCTTGAGAAATGAAATCTGCTGTCTATGAATTGAGATCTCTGAAACAACACTGTTGAAAAAGAGAAGGAGATAATGAGAGGGGTGAGAAAAGAAAAAAAAACTAGACTTTGGAAATTATATATATTATCTTTCTTTTTAAAACCAAGCAAGTTTTTTTCTATTTAGAAAACAGTGATAAGTAATACAAAACTAATTTCACCTAATATTACATGATTATAGTAGGCATATCAATATTTTACTTAGATTTGTTCAGTACAAATAAAATTATATCCATTTGGAAAATGAATGATTCATACTTACAGATGGGAATATTCATAGCACTAAAATGGTCAAGGATTAATTGATTTTAACTTAATCCTATCTATAGATATAATCCATATTCCCTGTTAGGGTTTGCATCTGGAAATGTCCCTGAAAAAATTCATATGTTAACACAAGATGTTCAGAAGTAAAATGGTTAGGTTAAGAGCTATAGCCTCACTTGTGACATAATCCATTTGAAGAATTGATAATTTAATTAATAGTTAATATGTTAATATTTTAAAGAAACTACTGGATGGTAAGCATAGGTGGGTAGTGTACAGCAAGAAGTAGTCACTAGTATTGTGCCCTTCTTGATTGTTTCCTGTCTCTGACTCCTTGCATATGTGCTCACTCTTGATCACATTTCCTCTCTCTCCTTGCATATGTGCTCACTCTTGCTCTGGAGTTCCCTCTCCCCTCCCTCCCTCTCTCTCTCTCCACCCTCTTTCTCTCGTCTTCCTGGTTGCCACAACTTGATCAGTTTTCCTCTTCCACATCCTTCCACTGTGAGGTTCTACCTAATCTCAGGACCAAAGGGAGTGTGTCAGCTGATCATTGATTGAAACTCTGAAATCATCAACCCAAGATAAAATTTTTCTCTTTTATACAGTTCTTGGCAGATATCTTAGTCATAGCAAAGAAAAGCTGACTATCCCAGTTTCTGACTTATTTTACAGGTGTAATAACTTTATGAATAAGAACATATATAATATATTCCTGCAATGTGGAGGGATGAGGAGAGAGAGAGAGAGAGAGAGAGAGAGAGAGAGAGAGAGAGAGAAAGAGAGAGAAAATACAGGAATTAGCTCATGTGATTATGTACATAAATAAGTTTTTGTTACATCACATAGATGGTTAGTAGTAAAATCACATGTTAAATCCAAGATTTTAAATATTCAGTCCTGATTTTTACTGTGTTAGGACTTAGAAAAGGGAAATTAGTAATTTTTTGGCATTTATTATCAATCATGTTTTGTATAAATTTCTGAGTATATGCGTTCTCATATAAATTTCTCCAAAACAATAATATCTGCAAATAATATTATTTCTGAAATTTGCATTGAAAATACCAAGATCAGGCATTCTCTGTTCATATTTTTTATAATCCTGTAACCACAAAAAATTAACCTAATCATTGTCTTCTTCAAGAAACATGTATTTGCCTGTGGAATGACTGCAAACCAATAAAAAATCTTATCAAGATTAACTTCTTTCTAATTGTGATGGATTGATTGTAAGCTATTTGCCTTTCTATGGCCAACAATCCAAAATTATTACATCATAAATTCTGGCTAACTGCAACTAGTTACCCTCCTTATACAATACTTCTTTAAATTTCTAGCCAACAAAAGGTGATAAGCATTAGTTATTGCATAGATTAATAAGCTTGATTTAGACACTCCAATAATGTATACATATTTCAAAGCATCACAAACACAATAAATATATAACATTTTTATGTCTAAGTTAAACAAAATTTGAACATCTACCACATTCAGGTCCCAAATCTCCAAAAATATCTTTATCTACTTTCACAAATTAATATATTTCTAAACCTCTGTCAAATTGGTGCTCACCCTGACCTCAATAAGTCTAATAAATTTGGTTGTGCCTGGTCAATAGGCTTTAATAATGGTATTAGGGGAGAAAAACATCACAATCACAAAATAAATTAAACTATTGTAATTTATTCTAATTGGGAAAACTGTGGTTCAGTACAGTTTACTTGCTCAGGGTCAGAGTTACAGTGAAGTTTAGATTAAAATCATAATCTTCTATTTTCTGGTGTCCATTAACTTTGCATAACTAAAAATTGGCTTTATGTAGAAATTTTTTCCACATTTACTTATTCTTGATACAAGTTCTATCGCTTTCCATAATTTTCTTAAATTTAACACACTTAAAATTGTGTAATATAGATATTTAATGACTTTCTATAGGTGAAATTATTGTTAAGTATTCATATGTGATATTCAAGAAAAAGTTATCTAAACTATTCAAAGAGTTTTTTTTTAAATAAAGATAGGTATATCCATAAAAAATAATAATGATTTTGGCACATCATATCTAGGAATATAACTTATGGCTTTATGTTTTTGTCTTGGGCCACACTGTATTTTTAAATATATTTTGTATTCTGAAAATTAGTGCCATTTTAAAAAATCTGCTGGTGTATTAACTGACCTCAATTTTAAGCCGAGAACTCAGAATAACCTTTTAACTGAAGCTTAGAAAATTCATACAGAGATTCTGAAAACTTCAGTTTTTCTTTGAACACAACCTTTGCAGAATGAACACACACAAAAAATGCTCCCAGGCTCCCTTTCTATCCCTTTTCATCACAGATGAATGGCTAAAAAATATCACATCATTTCAAGCCTCAGAAGCAGCCTTTAACTGAGTAGTATGAAAAAACCTCTGAAAACTTTCTGCTTAATTTTTAAATGAAGTATGCAGAACTTTCATTGATTTCAGGGCATAAATGCATTATTTAAAAGTTAATTTTACCAAAAAAGAAAATTGAGAGACAGAACAGACTCAAAAGGGCCACATAGGATTCTTCTTTTTATGACTATGAAAATGTAAACTGTTTCTTTTAGATTTTCAGAGTTTCCTCAATGATTTTGACTAGCATAATATAAACAATGTTTTAAAAGTATATTGATAATATTATACTATATTAATCAATAAATAATATAATGAACAATTCATCTATAAACATGAGATTTCTCTCAGAGAAACTCTACTATAAGTATGCCCATTATATTTCTAGTGTTTATTAAATATAGAACCATACTTTGTTTTTTATTCCTTTTAAAAATCACTGAAACTAGTACTTTGTTGGCTTTCATGAAAAACAGCATAAATCTTCAGGGAGGATCAAAATCTAATATATGTGCCTTATTTTCATCAATATTACTAATGTTTTGTTTTCTATTTGGAAAACACATCAGAGTAAATCAAATGAAAAACAAGCAAACACACAATACTCAACTTAGTATTTAAAAAAATAATAAATTTTAAAAATGTGCAGATGTTATCATTCATAAATTGTGAATAATGAAAATTAAATTATAGAATATTATCAAATTACAAAGGATAAAATTTCAATAAATATTTGAATCTTGTAGGACAATAATGTATTATTTGTTTAATTTTCCTTTTTTAATGTATTTTGCCTAAAATAATAAAGAATTTTAGTATGCTAGCAGAACATTGTGTTAATATTCATATCAATTTAAATTTGTTTTTATTCTATAAATCTGTTGTTTAGATATGCAGAATAGTTTTATTGTGATTAAGTTAACTAATTGCATGCAAAGAAGCACTTTCACAGAATTGTGCAGTAGCTGATGATTTACAAGAAAAAACACTTTAAATTATCTTAGGTTGCATTATAAATTATAATAAGTTTTTAAAAATGTGTGCCTTTGAGAATATTTTCAGGAAGTTAAACAATTTTCACAGAATTACATAAGGTATTAATAAAAAACACTTGGATAGTTATCTCAGAAGAAAATAGTAAAAAAAAAAAAAGAAAAGAAAAAGAAAAAGAAGAAACTCTGCTCATGTGAATCTACTAATGTAAATCTACCCAAATCCAAACTTATAGTCATTGTTTTGCCAAACTAACTCAACATCTATATTCAACATCTTATTCTAGAAAAAATATTGATCTTTTCAATAATTTGCAATTTAGAAAACAATTCTGCCTATTTAAACCCATTAAAACTATGAAGACAAAGGCATTATTTTTTTTCAAATTTTTACAAATGTATTTCTCAGATCAAGAACAAGTATTCATTTAATTTTTGATACTCTTTTTCTTCAAAAATGTTACATTGATTCTTGATATCCATGCTTAATAAGTAATATTTACTATTATACTAGTTAAAATAAACTGATAATTTACTTTAAAAAATAATACTATTGTACTTTCATTATTAAGTTACCATTTTGGGGGGAGTGGGGGCGTGTATCCATATATATATTTATTGTTATGTCTATACATTCATTTAAATTAACATAAGCATGTAAAATTACATATATAAGGTATCTAAACATGTGTTTCTAAGAGTTGTATCTTTCATATGTGTCATGTGTGTGGGAATATATTGATATCCACACTAGTCAAAGTAATACACACATTTGAAAGTATTTCCTTGTATATCACTTGAAAATAAGGTTAAGTAATTATAATTATATGTTTGCCATGTTTAAGCTCTCTGGTTCCCTTTACCTAAAATTGTAAAATTAATAATTTAAACATTATTATGAATTTAAGAATGTTATTTAATGTTTTATAAAGCAGTATAATGTTATAAGTATATCTCTAAGAATATGTAATTTTTAATAAAACTACATTTTAAGGTGATTCTATTTATTTGATATTGTATTTAAAGCCATAAACATTGCATTTAACAATTTCATTTTATTTTCTTGTACCAGAGAGTGAACTCGTGGTAGTTAATATATGCCCAGCTCTCCCTCCATGCCTTTCTTTGCTGAGCCTGGCTTTGAACTTGTGATCCTCCTGCCTCAGACTCTGGAGCTGCTGGGATTACAGACATGTGACACTGTGTCTAACAATTTTATATATATATATATATATATATATATATATATATATATATATATATATATTATGTCTTAGGATATCTCTCAAGTTTAGGATATTTCATCTTTTATTAAAATATGTCAAAATTACGTAGCTTAAAATACATCTTACCAGCTTGACAACAATAAATAAAATTCTACATTTAAACTGTAACCCCTAAAATATCCAAGGTATCCATCTCTTTTGTTCCCTGGCAAAAGTTTGGTTAGCAGCTCTACTTTCCAGGTTGTAACATAGCATTCCAATTTCTTAATACACACACACACACTATATACATTATTTAATGACCTTTTGCTTTCTTACAGTTGTCTTTTAGATCATTCGGAAGGAGGTACTTCTGTGAAATTATGGACATTTGATTTTTAATAATTATTTTAGTGAATGGCTAATAAAGATTATATAAGGAAATTTTCAAGGATTAATTTAGACAGTAATTTAACATGCTTTCCATGTAGAATTCATGATTATGTGTGAATAGTCCACAAATTTTCAGACATTTATATAATCTAGATAATTGTAGTGACCATAAAAATATGAGAGATTTAAAGCATCACTTAATAACACAGATATTATTAACTATTTTCTTTTTTTAATATTTATTTTTTAGTTGTAGTTGGACACAATATTTTGTTTATTTGTATGTGGTGCTGAGTGTTGAACCCAGGGCCTCACAGTGTTAAACCAGTGCTCTACAGCTGAGCCATAACCCCAACCCTTATTAACTATTTTCTATTTAACAGAAAATATTTCAATTTTCAGATAACATATGAAAATATATATAACTCCAAAAATATTTAACCAAATTCAGATAAGTTTTTGAGTACTCAATATGTAGATGTAAAAAGTTCTAAAGAACACTGGAAAATGTTAAGACAGAAATAAGAGGGATGCCAAAGATACAGCATAAAATAATTTATGCAAACATAATTTTTTCTTAAATTTGTTGACTGGTTTTTGACATAGTGGCCATACATAATCACTCAACTATATTTCAGAGGGTTACAAAATATCTATAAATTCTTCCCCATTTCCCCATGGAAGGTTCAGATGGAATACTCTCCAATATTAGAAGGAAAACCTACTGGACAAGAGAGATTCAAAATTTTTGTTGGTTGTTATTGCTTTGTTTTCCTATATAAAATCTTTCTGTAATAGTCTAATAGCATAAAGCTTCCATTCAGTAAAAGAAAAAAATATACTTTGGCGTCAGGGTGAGAGGAAGATTAAAAATGGAAGTTTCAAGGTAGTTTTATCCAGTGCGCTTTAGAAATGAAGGTTTGTGGAACACAATTTGTTTGCTTATTGATTATTGCTTCCTCTGGAGCTTATTTCCAGTTGATTTATTCCAAATTTTTCTTCACTTTTCTTTTGTATAGCTTGTCTTAGCCCTTGTCTTTCACATTCACCTGCTGAGTTTTCTGCTGGCTCATCTTCACAACTTCTCAAGATGCTTCTTAATTTCTGGGTTTTCCCACCTTTGACTTTCCTTGCCATCTAAAATAGTGAATTCCCTGGGAAGACTTATCTGTGCTTGTGTTAACTAGACTACGTATATATTTCTTCTGTGTATCCTGGGAGAAATAGCAGTTCAATATTTGCTGAGCATTGGGAATAAGGCATTCTTCTTTACTCTTTTCACAGCATTTAAAATGACAGCTCATATAGAATGTGACATAAAATGTTCTCCTTTTAGAGTTATATTGGTTAAAATAACCTTGTGAGAAGTCAATGGGCACTCACTGATTCCGATTTTTGTAGTCTTCAATTCCCAATCAATTTTCACAGGCATTTATTTTATTTCCTCATCCTAATAACCATGTTAAGTTAGTGGGGTTAGGATAATAACATTATCTATATTTTAAAGACAAGGAAACCAAGTCAGAATACAGTAACAAGTTTTGCTCAGAAATTCTGTGCAAGGCAATGCCAAGGCATTGATTATATTACATGTCTCTGCTTTCTAAAAACACTACCAGGGTGCTAAGACCCTTTATGGATTCTGTAGTAATAACGAATGAAAGCATAGACACTGTTTTGGAAATGTATATGATTTGAACTTTATAAAGTAGTTATGAGAGCTCTTTTAGAAAAACAAAAATCCCTTTTTAAAAACACATTGTAGAATAATATCAAACAATATAAAGAAGTACATAATTTTTATGCCAAATTTTTTTATTTGCACAAACTGTTTACTGTATATATCTCTAAATAAAATTGAATCAAAAATGGAGTGAATACACAGCTCTTAGTTGATACTTTTAATAAAATATTTTATATTTACAGTAAATTTGATAAGTGTATACAACATATTGATATGAATATATTTAAAAATAAATTCATTAAATCTGCTCTCAAATATACATGGAAATGTGTATAATGCATTTTCCAAACAGTCTTGAAATTTCTACTTTGTTTTTATTCTAATTTTTCTGTTTAGATTTTCAGTATTTTCATCCCTTGTTATGGTTTAGATGTGAGGTGTTTATGCATGAGACAATGAAAGAAGGTTTAGAGGTGAAATGATTGGGTTATGTGAGCCTGAGCCCAATCAGAGTGTTAATCCCCTGATAGGGATTAACTGAGTGGTTGACAGATAGGGTGTGGCTAAAGGAGCTTGGTCCCTGAGGCAGGATATATTTTGGGGTATGTATTTTGTCCTTGTTGAGCTGAGCTCTGTCTGCTTCCTGGGATGAAGTTGTTAGCTTCTTTTCTCCATCATCATTCTTCCATGATGTTCTGCCTCTTTCCAGTACCTAAGTAATGAAGTTGGCCATCTATGGACTGAGACATATAAAACCATGAGCCCCCAAATAAACTTTCCCTCCACTAAGATTATTCTTGTCTGCCTTTTTGTTCACAACAGAGGAAAAAAAAAAGATGACTAAAACACCCTTTGTGCTGACATTTCTTCTTCTTAAAATGTGGTCAACTACTCCTTTTTCTAATGTTTTCAATAACTCTGTCATCTTGGAATGAGATTTTCCTTTACCTTTGAGCATATGGCATTCTTGACTTTATTTGTATGTATTTGTTGCATAACTTTGAGCTGTACCTTTACTGTTATTGATGTGTTAGATTTCGGATAGTGTTACATTCCTCTTAAGAGGGTTGTTAGTTTTTGTCTAATGAGGCAATTAACCTGATAGGAACCAAATGTATACTCAGCTTTTTTTTCTTTTTTTTTAAGATAGTTGACAAACCAAACATAAAAGCTTTATTTTATTTTCTTCTGTTTTGTTTCCTAGCTACAAGTTGTTTTCAATCAGACCTAAGTAGCAAAGAAATTTGTCTGGAGAATTTAATAGCATATATACAGAATTTTGGGTTCTCACACTTCTTTCTCTCTCTCTCTCCTTTCCAGCATCCACTTCAGCCTCTCCACCACCATTTTTTAGTCATTATACTTTCTTGGTGACTGTTCTTTACTTCTTCAAGTCAGAAATGACAGTTTTCTATGAGATATTTAGCTAACATATTCTATGCTGTGACCATGATCTTCCCTCAGGTTAATGCAATCAATACAGGAAAGAAATCACTCCATACTTCCATTTCTCCACTTTCTGCCAAAATATGTGATTTTTGTTCCACTGTCCATGCACTTTAGGTAGATTCTTACCCTCATTGTTCACCTTCATCATCATACAGGAGTTCAGCCTTGTCTAAACTTATTGAGGCATAATAGATGTAAGATTTTTGTATTTACATTTCAAGTTTTCACTAGCCAAATATATAATCATTTTTCTCCCTATATTTTAGGGTAGAATATAACTTATTTTCAGAAGCAAATACAGCATTTATTTGAAAGTATAAAATATGTTCTAGTGTTTTATAATTTTTGGATATGAATCGAATGTGTCTAAGATAGTTAATGCATTTAGATACCATTAAGAAAACCATGTGATAAAAATTAGGTGGAAAAATAATGACAATAGATTAGCCTTAGTGATGATTTACTTTCTTTTGCTATTGAAATTTCATTGGCAATTTTCCTTTTTGTCATAAGCCTTATGTGGGTTAGGAGAATAGAATTGTTTCTTTGCTTTAGGAGGAAGGTATTTAGTATAATTCTATCAGCAGTATTTATTAGATCCCGAAGAGACTTGTGACCCAAATTCAGGAAATAAAATTTTAAGATATATATGCTGGGGAATTCTAGAGTTAAATAATTATCTTTTCCCTTGGTGATTGTTTAGGTAATCAGATGTATAGTGGAACCTTAATGTAGGCATTTGTTCACTATCAGAGATAATAATCTTGGAATGAAGCAGACTACCCAAAGAGCAGAATGGAAGACAGAGCAGGCTAGATTCTTAGAGACTTCATTGAGCAGCTGAACAAATAGACTTGACAGATTAGCATCTCTTATGTGGAACACTGATTTTTATTGATCCAAACAATTTGAGGTTTCCTTTTTGTTATTCATAACCACAACATAACATTTCAGGTGACATACATATGTTCTCAAGAGGTGAAGACAGCAATAATACACTATATTTTTATGTCCTAAAGATTTTATGTTTCTGGAATGTACAGTGCTCTTAATTTTAGAAGATCAAATTATTTTACATTTTTCTATTTATTTGTGTTTCTTTTCCAGCAAAACAAATATTAATATTTTGATTTCTATATCACTACTCATAGTTACAACTGGTAGTAGTCATAGAGGACTAATAGATGTTCACTGAATGGATATGTAAATTGAGGTTGGATGAGAATTAATGAAAACTACCATTAGATTGCATGTTGTCTTAATGTAGTAGACTGAATCCTTGCTCACAAATTCTTAAGTCCTTCCCTGTGCGTGTATTATACATCCAAGCCCTCAGATTTACTCTTAGTTATCTCACTTGCTTTGGTGCAGAAACTGAGTCATCACTGAATTCCATTAAGAAGTTTTGAGATCCTGAGTTTAGTTCACAGTGATATATATGCCTTATTTCTGTAACTATCCTAGTCTGTTTTGTGCAATAATAATAGAATACCTATGTTGGATAATTTATAAAAAAAAATGGGTTTGTGTTGGAAAATCTGAAATAAAGGGACTTGCATCTTGTAAAGGGCCTTCCTCTTGAGTCATTTTGTAGCAGAAGTACATGCAAGACAGGAAGAGAGACACAGAAGTGGATGAGACTGAACCAAGATCATCCTTTTATTAGGAGTCCCTGTCCATGATAATGTCACTAATACATTCATGATAGCAGAACCCTTGTGACCTGCACCCTTGTAGGTATCCACTTTCAATGCTGCTGCACTGGGGATTAAGTTTCCAACACATGAACTTTGGGAAACACACTAAATCCTTGGTAGTGAGCATAAAAGCACATGATATAGAATCTCTATCAGCATGGATCTCCAAGTTTCAGAGATGATCAAGTCTCCTTTCCAAACAGTGATGGACATGTAATATGAGAAAAACATGAATCTTGTTTTGGTAACCAGTGGCATTTGGTCTGTTGGCCACCACAATATTATCTAGCAAAGCCTGAGAGAAACAGAAAAAAAAAGAAAAAGAAAAACTTCTTGGAGAACCTGATTAAGAGGAATTTGATATGGTTATGAGGGATTAATTTAGAGTGTCAATTTTAAAAAACTAACTATTTGATATTAATAATAAATATTGTACTATATAAACCATTTGACTTCAGAAATAAACTTTAAGCTAACATGCTTTTAATTCACTCATAATTAATTTTGGTCACCACATATATTTTTTTCAACAATTCTTTAATTCATCTAGTGATAATTATCCTATAGTTAGGATCTCAAATATAATATTGAGAGTTGGGGAGAAATTCTATGCTGTAGTTCATAATGAAAAATAGAAGTTTAAAAGATCCAAACTTTCTTTTGTATCTTTTGTTGAAAGTTCATCCATGGTGTTTTTCCAAACCTCATTTTGATTCAGGCACTTATTTAACAGAATCCTAACCATCTCTTGCCTGTAGTCATTGGTTTTGACATTCTTCTTCACTTACTAAAGTTTAAGCTATGTGAAGTATTATAATGTCCCAGGTCTGCAATTAGCAGTTGCAAAACTATCATAATAAAATCTCCAATTAAGTTAACTAGCAACTGGTTTTTGTTGGTACCATTAGCCATGTATAAAAAGCCTATTCTCTCAGTTATTGAAATAAATAACCATTCAACATACACACATTGTATGTAGTTATATGCATATACCCATGATCTTGTAAACTAACCATTCAGATGTATCTTCTCTGAAATCATGTTCTCTGTAGACAGAATATATGAGAAAAATCAAGATAGCTAACATGTAAAAATGTTACATCTCTTCTTACAACATACGCTACAATAGAGCAAAAGTGGAATATTCAATTTTACAAAAGAACCAATGTTTCAATGATGTAAGTTTAACCAGCAAACTATAATTAATATCTGAAAAATTACCGGGGAACTTGTGGAGACACATGCTGATCAGCTAGGCATTACCTGTTGCTGTCATTGTAATGAGTGAGCTCTAATGTCTACTAACAGACTCCTTCTAGATTATATTACAGATAGTATACCTGGTGTCATGCACAACTAATGTGAATGTCTTTATGCTATACATGGGAGGGCCAATCAATATAATATATCTCTTGAAATAGAACTCATTATTAGAGAACTCAGTAAGATTGTTCCATTGAAAGACATGTTCTTTGGACTTTGGTGAAGCTATAGGTCCACAGTAAGAATTTAGAAGATTGTCAGCAAGTCACATAAAAATAAAAGATGAAACAAAAGAAAATGTATTCTATATAAAATTTTTCTCTTAAATTCAGAAATTAACTTCCATGAATTAAGATTAAGGAAGAAGCTAGGTTTCTATTTCAATTCATATTGCAGAGTGCCTGTTTTGCTATAACAAAACACATGATGCTGAGTGCTTTTTAAAGAAAAGATGTTTGTTTAACTCACAATTCTGTAGGTCTAAGAGGAAGATACTGACATCACATTCTCATGAGTACCTCCTGATATATAGTATCACTTAGCAGGAGCTCCTTCCTGAGAGATAACATAGTAAGGATAAACAAGGGAGCCAAGCCAGGGAGTTTGGAAAGTTCAACTTACTTTGTAACAACCTGCTCTTCTAGTAACCAATCTCATATGGAGAGTGAGAACACTCCCAGGAAAAAAATAAGTCACTAATCCATCTAAATCACCTAGTTGCCTGTTCCAGGTAATGCCTTCCAGGCACTATCTCCCATATAATCTCACTGGGGACTAAGCCTCAACATGAGTATTGGTGGGAACAAACCACATTTAAATTATAGTATATTTTTAATATCAAATCAGTGGAATCAGATAATTTGTAGAATTACATACTGATCTTCAGAAATCATATAAATTATATTCATTATAAAGTTGAGAAAACAAGGGATTAGATTGTTTAAAATCAATTATGAAAGTCATCTACCTAGTTAGGAAGAGCAAATTCTAAAGCCTTGATTTTTATTTTACTCCTACTCAAATGTTTTTTCATGTATACAATACTTTATACATTGACATTATTTTGGGCCTGCATTTCTCTTATTCATTAGTAGGTAGTTTGGTGAGGAATGTGACATATCCTGTTCACTGAAGCCAGGCAGGACTGAAGGTATTTGATGATAAGACACACAGAAACATTTTCACAAATAAAGAGGGAGAGTGGACAAACTGAGAATCTACAGTCTAACTACACACCTGAAAGAATCAAATAATTTTAAATATCATTCCATCTTAAATATGACTTTATTGGCTAATTAAAATGAATACTCACTTTGTATCAAAAAAATTTATGAATTGTCTGCTGTCTAGAACTTTTAGAAAGTAATTTAATCTCACATTTTTATGAAAGATAAATGAGAGTTATTTCTCATTTGAGAGTATTTTGTAATGAATGAATCTATACTTTTCAAAATATAATGATGGTTGTTATGATAATGTTCACATATAAAAATAATAGTGTCAATTTTTGAGATTTTTAAAATATTTATAGATATTTATCTTTAGAATTTGATTTAAAAAAACAAAGATTATTATTTTAATACCCAGGTAGAAAAATGAAGAAGATGGAGAAAGCTAATATTTATTGAGTAATTCCTGTAAAAATTATTTGTCATACATTTTACACCATTTTTCTAATTGACAATTACAATTAAGAAAATAGTCACAAGGCAACACACAAGTCAAGAAGAATTCAGGGAAGCATACTAATGGTTAAAATTGAAAAAGGTTTACCAGTTATGGAAATATTCTATTTTAGATTAAAATTTGAATACTTAAAAATATTTTAGGTACAATGACCTCAATTAAACATAGTCATTTCAATTGAGCACTATTACCACTTAAAAATTTTTTATCATATTATTATGTCAAAACTAAAGACATTGTGATTTGACAAGTAGATCTTAACAAGTGTGAATAGAAAGTTTTATATAAATAAAAACTGAGTGACAGAAAAAGTTCGACAAAACTCTGAGTTTTATTTCTAGGAAACAAATCTAAAAAGAAGTGGCAGGATTAAAGTGGACATAAAGTATTAAATGTGTATCAAATATGCAAATATTATGGAACTGAGCCTTTCTGGAAAACTGAGTCAGCACAAAGACCCACTCACCCCCACCCCTGACATTAAAATCCTAATTTTTGCAATTAGGTCAGAAAGAGTTAAGTCATGTCCCCCAAGTAATAAACAAGAGTTTATTGAAGAGGTAGGGAAAGGGAAAAGTTGACACTCTCAAGGGAGAAAGTGGGTCCTCTCAGAGAGGAGAGGGACAGTGTGCATCTCCTGCATTCCAGTTTTATTGAGAATCCCAAGGAGTAGTGTCCAGAGAGTACTGCCCAGGTCTACCTCTTGGTTTTGACTGACAGCATGATGACATCAGACTTTCAAGTCCTCACCGCCATGACAACTCTTGGTTACTTTGGCTCATGCTGACTGTTGGATTTTTTATTTAATTCATTTCTTAACCTTAAATTCTTATAGATTTTATGAGTAGGAGGAATTATTTAGGATCTGGTTTGGGAAAAGGGTCACAAAATTCTTTGCCTTCAGGATAAATTGGGTTTCTCCTCGTGACATTATTTTGGGTCTGCATTTCTCTTACTCATAATAGGTAGTGTGGTGAGGAATGTGACATATTCTGTCCACTGAAGCCATGCAGGACTGTAGGTAAATTGCTTCTTGGAAAAGAAAGCATGTGGAGGGTCAGCATTTTGGGCCAATTTTATAGAACTGATCCTTTAACCTCTTCTTTTCACCACTAATATCTCTTTCCCTTACCCATAGAAAACAAAAGAATATTGTAATATAGATTTCAAGAATGGTTGATAGCCCCAAATTCAGCAAAAGCAAATATCTATCCATAAAAATGAATAAAAATAATGGGACATTCCAGGATGTCTATTCTAACTTTGAATGTTACAAATTTCATCCTTCAAATATCACTAGTTGTATTCACATGGATGGTGAATATTCTCACTAAATCATTTAAATTCTGTTAGTGAATATATATATGTGCCTTTTTTGTTTCCAAATTGATTTTTCTTAATTAAAAAGGAAAAAAAAACTGTGTTTTTAAAATCTATTTCTATTTAAGATTATTAGTTTTTAACTCACTTTAGTTAATTTTTATTCTTAACCTCTTCAACAAATTTTAGATTCAGGGATCATGAAGTGACAGGGTAATTAGAAAAATAATGAGAAGGTTTCATTACCCAAACAAGGCAATGAGTTGGTTGTATTTTATCTCCTACTCACCTCTATAGAGATTTTTCGAGTTCCCACATTGTTCAGTCAATATCCCATTTAGCTGCAGGATAACTCCTTGTTTGCAATAACCTTCTAATAGGAGAAATGCTAGAATTACCATAAATAAATCAGTAAATTTGATCACGCAGGGAAGGCAGACACAGAATCTCTTTATATTTTAAGGTAGTCATCCTGCATCTGGACAACACAGTAGAACGGCATTGTTGCTTATTCTCTGAGAAATTTATTCTTTATGGAAGAAGTTGGTGATGTCAGGTGTTCAGTATGTGTTTATAGAAATCTGATAGTATCAGGTAGTATCAGATGTTCTACACCAGATGATACATTAACAAATGAACAAGGGGAGGCTCTCTGATGAAGGATTTCCCAGTGTGACCCAGTAGTTAACGTATTGATGGTTTTTAACCCTTCCTAAACACCAATATCATAAGATTAGAAGTTTCTTGTCATTTAACAGTGATAATTTAGTATCATTTGTGCTGCTAATACATAGGTATAAAGGAAAAAGGATAGATGAAATTAGGAGACCATAGGAGAGGAAAAAGAGACTGTAATTATAAATCTTTCAAAGCCCATGATCTTACTCCCCAGACCAGTTTTTTTTTTCTCTCTCTCTAGTCACTCTCAAATTGCTGAGAAATCTATAAATCTTAGAATTACAGTAAATTCACTCATCCATGAAAATGGGCTCATTTTGATTAAAGCTTAAGTGCACTGTGAGACTACATAATGCATTTTCAGATTAGGTAAAGCAAATGGAGAGGTATTTTCAGAATTCCATGACATGGGGAACATTCTCAATATTATCTAGATAGAAGAGAAAATGTCAACCTGAAGATCCCGAAACAAGAGCAGACCACTGTAGATGTCTTGTGATCCATGATTAAAGAATGGAGTTCACCAGGCTGACAGGGTGAGGTAGTTCCCATAGGCCTTTCCCTGCCCACACCTCACAGAATTTCATTTAAGAGCCCAGCCCTTGACCCCAAATGTTCATTTCACTTGAGAGAGCCCACATTCTTCTTTGTGAATGCCTATCTTCACCTTTCACTTTCTAATTAAGCTCTTCCTGTTTTGCTAAAACCTGATGTGTCCTTACTTCCTTTATGTAATTTGTCAAGAGCCCAGAATGTCTGAGTAGAGTCACCTCTGCATCTGTAGAGAGCCTTCTTCGAATCTCCTTACATGAGAAGTACACAAGGACAGGCAGTCTATTGGGCATCAAAGGCAGCAAAGACTAAAAGGTGTCAGTGGTTGCCTGTTGTGACACAAGCAGAAGCTTAGATTCTTTCAAGAGTAAGACAATTTAAATTTACATGGTGGTAAAATGATTCCTGCAGTGTTTTAAAAAAACAGACCCACAATTTCTTGATACCTGTGACCTCAAGAGGTGAAACTTAATTCCCTTCTCCTTGATTGTGGCCTAGACATAGTTGTAGTTATTTGTTTCTGGCCAAGAGAACGTAGCAGGAGAGTCTGATGGTGCATCCAAATCAGGTTATAAAAGGCTTCAACTTCACTCTTGGAACTCAATTCTCTTCTCTCCTCTCTGAAGGAAGCCAGGGCTCTGTTACCAGGGCAGCCTACACAAGGCCTGCATGACAAAGAGCTAAAGCCTGCAGCCGACCCTCAGCAAAGAAGTGAGTGTATTTACAAGCAGATGCCCTGGAGCCTGCCAACAACCAAGTAAGTGAACTTGAGAAAGTACTGTCCCTCACTTGAGGTTTAGGATAACTGATCCAAAGGTTGATCCCAACTTTATAAGAGACTGTGGTTTAAAATCGTGTGGCTAATCTATTCCTAGATTTCACATTCACAGAAATTGTGAGATAATATTTATTTTTTGAAGTAGCACATTTGGAATTGTAAGGAACTGGCAAACGATGGAGGAAGAGACCACCAAAAGACTGACTCATGCAACCGCAAAAGGGGGTTTATTGACATTCCAGCTAGCTGGGGCTCCATGCTCACTCAAGAAGGGAGAGCGGCCAAGAGCCCCGAGCAGGGGTTAAGCAGTGCTTAAGTACACTTTTTGGGGAGGGCGGGGGCTTTGCATACATCAGAGCAAATCATCATGAGGCACGGGAAAATCAAACAACAACTTTCAAACATGATTAGTACATTCATTGGCAGGAACAGGTCGGGCAGGGGTGATAGGTCAGTCCTAAAGTGGGGTACACATTCAAACTGATTGGTTTAGGCCCCAGAGTGCGTACGTGCTCAGCTGCTCGGGGTCTGGGTTATTAAGTAACTAGGTAGTCAAAAGGGGGGAATCCAACACATGTCTAATGGGTAGTTCCAGGGATTGTCTTAACTGCCACAGGAATTTCAGGCTTTGAGTGTAGCTTAGAAACTTTACAATACCTGGTCCTTTAGATTTTAACTCAGTTTCTTTTATCCTTTCAGAATAACTATATAATTCCAGAATATTTAGGCCAAATAAAATAGGATCACCTGGTCTTAATATTATTATTTTCCAATTTTAAATTTATTAGAGTTTAATGGCATGCTTTGGCTAGACTTAAGAGTTTTCTCAAAGTTAGGCTAGTAATGATAGCATTATAACAACAAAGAAGTTCCTACTGATCTTCTCACATGGGGCATACATCTTAGCCCCTCATCTGATTTAGTACTTACACAAGAGTAAAGCAATATACTTGATACATGTGCACACACACATGAACATAATATACTGCATGCATAATTTAAATACAATTTGTTTTTAAATTCAAAGTTAAGAAATTCACTTGCATTTTGTCTGGTTTTAGGATCACAACAGGCAAGTGAGATTTATCCTGAATGAAATATGATTTCTGGTAGCTTTTATATTCTTTATTCTCATATCAAATCTTCTACTACATCTAATTTCTTTAAAAGAGTTATATGGAAAGGCTTAACAATTTTCTCTCTTTTTTTTTAACTTTTCATTCTGTGAGTATGGATATAAGACAGAATACTGTTGGAAATAAGTCATAGATTTCAGCTCATTCTGGTGAAAGGACTATTTAGGTATTTTTTTAATGAATGAGAAATGAAAGAGAGAACACAATATAGTGATTCAGAGATAACTAAAAATTATGATTTATTGATTGACACTGAGCAGTAATTTTTCAAGAGGAAAACAAATACAAATACTGACCTATATTTTGTTTCAAAATAAAACATTGAAAAAACAAAGAAACAAACAAAAAGGCATGAAAAAAGCACCCTTTGAAAACTGTAGTAAAAGTTGTGCAGGGATGCTCATTATGCTGAGTAGACAAAACAGGCACAAGATTTGTTTGTCTGGAGATGGATTTGAAAATGAAGAGTTCCATTAAAAAGAGAGAACAAAGATTTTTCAGCAGGGTCCTTGAAGCATTGTGGGTATTTCTTTTCTTTTCTGGAGTCTTTTTTCATCCTTTCTTATATGTCTGGTTTCTTCCTTCTTTAATGCTTTGTCAGTGCTGTTGAATGCTGATGAGACAATACTTAGTGAAAACATCCAAAGGCAATAATTTTCAGATGAAAAATTTACAATCTGAAAATGTAAGCTCTACTTTGATGGGTGTAATTTGGGTCAGGTTGCCCAACTACATATGATAGCCATGTGATTCTTGGTATAGATAGAGGAGAAACAACAATGTTATGCCAAATTTAATGGGTTTCCAGGAAAAAAAAAAAGATAAGATGTCATAGAGAATAGTTCATAGGGAAGTTCCGAGTAATTTTATATACAAAACAAAACAACAAAAAAAAAAGAAAGAAAGTAACCCAAAATGTTTTGATGTCTTCTGTCATAAAAAATAAATGTTTGAATGAGGAAGAAAATTGTTGTATATTAAATAGGGTGATTTATGTAGGAAAATGATCAAGTTAATATACAGATGATCAGACTGCGATATCACAGTGCCATTGACTAGATACATGCCTCTGAAATGCCACTTATTTTCCAAATATCATCAGCATCAAAGCCAATGATATCTACTTTTCCTCAGGTTTGTTTAAAAGATCAAATTATGTAATTTACAAATTACTAAGTACTCTAAATTTGAAGTGACATTATTAACCAAGATGTCAGATAAGTTCATTCACCCCAATACTATTAAATGTTCTTTTAAAATTATGATGTGGGCTCAAGCGGTAGCGCGCTCGCCTGGCATGCGTGCGGCCCGGGTTCCATCCTCAGCACCACATACAAACAAAGATGTGGTGTCTGCCGAAAAACCGAAAAATAAATATTAAAATTCCCTCTCTCTCCTCTCTCTCTCCTCTCTCTCACTCTAAAAAAAAATTAAAATTATGATTAAAGTTATATATACACATAGGTTAAAAATCACACTGAACAAAATAACAAAATGATGACAAAAAGGGTAAACCCCTAACCTGCTCCTTATATTCCCATTTTTTCTCATTTCACACTTTCAAGTAACAAAAAATATTATTTTTTCCCTTCATCAACTCTAACATTCTCTACTAACATTCAGTATCATGGAGAGAGATTTACATTTTTCATGCAAATATTTTCCTATAATCACTTCTCCTTCCATTCTTTCAAATCTAGTTTTACTACAATTGCTAGCTAAATTAGTAACTAATGTGCATATGTGTAAATATATATATATATACATATATGTAACATTCATATATAGCATGTTATATAATATATATTATATATTATATATTATATATTATATATTATATTATATTGTATATTTCATTTCAGGGCTTAAACCACAATCTATTTATTTTCTTTATTATGAATTTTTTTTCCTGGAATTAATATTTTCTTCACACATATTAACTTAATTTTATTTGTAAAATATGGATTACAATTTCAGCTATTTCACCAGGTACCAAACATGTACAGATACTTTCAAAATGCTCAATTGTGAAAATTCTATTTTTTTCCCCACTAGCATCTTCTCTCTTGGCAACATATTAGTATATGGTCCCATCTAGACTCTCTGGCCTTAAGCCTTACTAATGTCATGAGATATTTCTTTCATTTCCAAAATTTCTATCCCAACATATTCTATGAGAAAGCTATTTACTGAATAACTTTTAGTAGTAGTTCCTGGTGAATTTCATGGTTTGGTGAGGCATATATGCATCAAATACCCAAGTGCATGGGTAATTCTACTAATTTTATTATTTTTTTTCTTTTATATATCCACCTGATTAAAATGGTGGGTTAAATGCTGCTTTTAAAAAGATATGCCTGGGGCTGAGGTTATAGCTCAGTGGTAGAATGTTAGCCTAGCACACATGAGGCACTGAGTTTGATAGTCAGCACCACATAAGCATACATAAAAGTATTGTGTCCATTGAGTATGGATATTAATATATAATGAACGAGACAACTCAGGTTTTGTGAGTTCTGCAAAGTTTTTTTTTATGTGTTTTAGTATAAATATGTGTTCAATTTTACTCCCCACCACACCTCCCCACTTCTTCCCATCACTGTTATTCTTTGATTCTTAGAATGAATTCTTAATTATCTAATTGTTTTCCTCAAGTGTTACTGCTTTGCTTTTTCATTTGTTTCATTTTAGATTTAAGTTAATCTTGAGTTTTAGTCATCAAATGAGATTATTTAAATTCATACAATCATGCTGCTTTCCAGAGTGGTTACACCAATTTGCAGTGCCACCAGTAATGTATGAGTGTACCTTTTTCTTCATATCCTCATAAACACTATTATTGCTTGTGTTCTTGATAATTGCCATTCTGACTGGAGTGGAGGTGAAATATTAGAGTCATTTTGGTTTGCACTTCTCTAATTGCTAGAGATGTTAAACATTATTTTCATATATTTGTCGATGGACTGCATTTCTTCTTCTGTGAAGTGTCTGTTCAGTTCCTTAGCCCATTTATTGATTGAGTTATTTGTTCTTTGCAACCATTCTGGAAAGCATTATGGAGATTCCTCATCAAACTTGGAATGGAACCACCATTTGATTTAGCTATCCCACTTCTTGGTTTATACCCAAAGCAATTAAAATCAGAATACTATAGTAACACAGCCTTACCAATGTTTATAACAGCTTAATTCACAATATCTAAACTATGGAACCAACCCAGATGGTCTTCAAGAGATGAAGGGATAAAGAAACTGTGATTGAGATATATATATATATATATATATATATATATATATATATATCCAATATAATATTACTCAGAATTAAAGAAGAATAAAATTGTGAAATTTGCCAGTAAATGGATGGAGGTGTAGAATATCATACTAAGTGACATAAGCCAGACCCAAATATCCTAGGCCAAATGTTTTCTCTGATAGAGGCTGCTAATTCAAAATGGGAGGGGGGCAGGGATGAAGGATCTTTGTGCAGAGGGGAGTGAGGGGAGGGGAGAGGGTATGGGAATGAGGAGGATGGTGGAATGAAACAGACTTTATTACCCTATATACATGTATGATTACATGACCAATGACCAGTGTGACTCTATACCATGTACAGCCAGAGAAGTGAAACGTTGTGCTCCATTTGTGTACAATGTATCAAAATTCATTCTACTGTCATGTATAACTAATAAGAACAAATTTTTTAATACATTAAAAATTGGTATTTTTTCATTTGATGACCCTATAATTTTCATATTTCTAATTCCTTATTCTATATTTGTGAATATAAAACAGATTCTAGTAATTCTTTCTCATTTTTATATTTCAATTTAATCAGAAAACTGCTTTTATATGATTTAATTTGTTCTCTCTTTAATATGGAAATATTCCCTCACATGACCCTATTGGTTTTTTTCATTCATTTTTATTTATAAATTATTATAAGTTTAGCACTTGTCAACAGTTAGACTATCCTGACAACATAACAATATAAAAGTGAGTATCATCTAGAGAGAGAATCCTCTCTCTCTCTCTCTCTCTCTCTCTCTCTCTCTCTCTCTCTCTCCACACACACACACACACACACACACACACACACACACACACACACGCTTTGGGGATATATAAAAATTCCCCAGAGCACATCAGTCTTTTCCAGGGAAAAACAGTAACAATTAAAAAAAAAACCTCCCTATATCTGCCAACTGAAGATCTGATTATGGAGTCTTGAAAGCCAAGCAAAAAGATGAAACTTGGTTGTCCATTGCTCAGGGTAGACATATTATCCACTTAAATTTTCAGTTTTCAACTCTATGTCTCTGTAACACCCACTTTTGGGCTTCATCTGAAGAAAACAGACCTGAAATATTTTCCAGAAGATGGATAAACATCACTAAAAGGGAGCTGAGAATACAGCAGATTGAGAGTGGAGGGGAGGAGACTTGTGCCCCTAATAGTGATTGTTTTCTTACTTTTCTGTTTTAACCTGACAATTTGCACCTTAAACCGTTGAGTCTTCTAGAGTTTCTGCTACTGAGTTTGCTTGGTTTTCCTCTAACATCTGTTCTGTAAGAACCAAGGTTACTTTGTATTCTTGTCTCACTCATATTTTGCACTTCCAGCACTGTCTTCTCCCAAAGGTTGCCTCTCTTCTATAAAGGAGTCCTCAGTTTTCAACATACTTTTTGAAACATACAAGTTTCTCTATAACTATATGGTTATCTATTGGAATATAAAATTCTGTGGCCCATAAATTTTTAAATTATAAACAAAAGGTATGATCTTCACAAAAAGTCTCATTATCAACTAACGATGTCTTATTTTAAATTCAATATTCAATATTCCAGTAAGCAAATGTACTTTTCATAATAGTATGGAAAGAATAAATTCATATAAATCTCCTAAAAGGAAGATACTTATTTTGTTAAGATTCAATATAAACAAGTGGACTTAATTTTGCTAAATTATAGAATGTCATACTATCATATATTATGAAACAGTCTCCAGATGAAATCTCTGTGCCTAATTTTAGAACTTATAGAAATGCAACTAAATTGTCATAAATGAATCTGTATAAAGATATTAAGTATATATTTGAAAGTAACATAAGTATTCTAAACAAAAATGACAACCATGTTTGCCACTAAATTTCCAAGTATTTGATTTGAAAAATAAAGAATAAAAGAACCAAGAAAAGGAAAATGATTTTAACACAAAACTGATATGATGAATTTATCTTAATGATTCTGGATATCATAAATATTTTAGTGTGAAAGAAATTTTCAATGAAAGGATTATATTAATCATGCTTTTTATATATATATATATATATATATATATATATATATATATATATATATATATATATATAGAATGAAAGAGAAACCTTCATTTTAAAAAGAAATAGTGGTCTGAGCAAAGAGCAAACTGAGTAAAATAGTTACATCAGTCATAAAGAAAAAAATAGTGTAGCAATAATATCTAAGATTTTATTACTCATGCAATCATAATTTAATAAGCTACAATAGGAAGATAATTCTAGACTGCTTTCACCCTAGAATCATTGCAGAAAAGCCAATAATGTCAAGGATGTGGATTATATCTACTTAAAAATAGCAAATAAAATATTTCCTAGTGTCATGTAGTACTGATAAAAAATTCAAATTGACTTGGATAAAAGCAGAGCCTTGTGGATATAAAACTGACTGAAGTATAACAAACAAAATGTCAATGTATTTAATGGAGTGCCACAGGGATCAGTGTGAGGGCTGATCTTATTTAACAACTTAATTAATGATCTGGAAGATGGAGAAAACAGTATGTTAATGAAATTTGTAGCAGATATCAAATTGGAAGTTTTGCCAACACCAATTAAGATAGCAAAATTATTTTAAAAGAGAAGTTTCAGAGGTTATAATCATCAAGAAAAAAAATAAATCGTTATATATGTATATAATTTGTTAGAGAAAAATCAATAAATTTTGAGGAAAAATGCTAATATTTAAAATGGTAGAAAAAAATAAGAATACTAACATTTTGAAAACAAACTAGCAAAAATCTTAAAAAGAATTTGGACACTACTTGAAGGTTCAAATTCTCTAAAATGTGCAATACTTTTTTTCCAAATGTAAGGTTTATGTGTGTATTTCTATATTAATGTATAGAAAATAGTATAATAAAAATAAATTTAATGGTAGAAATACTATGTCATTATGACACAAAACATTACATTGGGAAAAAACCTGATGAAAAATTTGTTCAGTTTATTGTAGTCATTACACTGTGATTTAAAGCTGAAAAATAAACTTCTGTATGAATTCATGTTTTGCTGTCTAATTCAGTGGAGTTGCTCTAATTGGAATCCCCTCAAATTGATATTTTTTGAATAGAGTTTTTAGTACTTAAAGTTTCATAATTTATTGAGGTATAGAAAGATAAAATACTTCATATTATGAGAACTACACTTTTATGTGGATTTGGTTACAATCATAAAGGATCTTCTTACTTTGTGAAGGGTATAACTATCTAGATTTACAGCATTATGATGGAGATCAAGCACATTTTAAAAATACCAAACATCATGCTTGTCGTATTTTAGTTGCTGAATAAATGATAGTTCCCGTACATTTGGAATTTATCCCTGCAAGAGAGTCAATAGAGCTCATGAATTACAAACTGATAATCACTTGAATAAGAATGATGTAAATTATTTTAAGCTTAAATAAATATCAGTGGTGAATGATGTGCACAGGAAATTTCAACTCTGTCACCAATGTCAGCCATGTTTCACACATTGACAAAATGCCTTTGCAATTTGTTAGAGGCAGAACATAGTGATACGAAGCAAACAAGGAAAAGTGAATAATATTTCTCCTTTTGGATGGAAATGTCAATGAAGAAAATTCTACAATATATATTTTTGGAGTTATTTTCATTGGAAACATTATCGAGGAATATTCCATTTAAGTACAACAAATATGAGTGACATTGATGTACTCATTCAATAAATACCAATTGAATGGATACTCTGGATTAAGTATTGTTCCAGGTACTATGAACTCAGTGGAAAAAAAATAACTAAACAAAAACCAGTCTTTGTATTTCCAAGATTTTTATGCTAGATAAAGGAAACAGGTAATAAAAAACAAACAAACAAACAAACAAATAAAACACACACACAGAGAGAGAGAGAGAGAGAGAGAGAGAGAGAGAGAGAGAGAGAGAGATTCTTCTATTTGTTAAGCTACAGGTGTCACATAGGAAAGCAAAGGTGAACAAAGAGAAGTGAGAGGATGAGGATTGGGAAGCTGGAATGTTGGAAGGATTCTCAGGAGGAAGGAATTGAAGTAGAGGCCTAGAATAAATAAATAACTCTACAGGGCTTTGAAGATTGGATTTGTCAACTATGACCAGAGCTGGACAAAGGACCCAAACAGGTTGAGGAGGAATAGAAGGGAACCAACTGGGTCATTTATGATAGTTATTTATTACTGTCTCTAGTTAGATATCATTTTGATTACAAAGACTAATCATTGGATGATAGCAAAAGGAAGATCGAAATTGTGTTGATTTTTTTAATAGAAGGAACCATCAGTGGAGAGATGAATAAATACAGGAGTAAAGGTTGTAGCAGAGGGACTATTCAGGAGTCAATTGCAATAACACTGGTGTCAGACAATGATGCAGGTGGCAAGGAGAGGTCAAACCCTGGAAATGTCTTAAAAACAAAGCTCCACTTAATACATGTAGAGGATGAGAAACCAAGGCTCATTTCAGAAACTTAACCTGAGTAAATAAGGAATAGAATTTCTGCTTACTGAAGTGTCGCGAGCCAGTCATGGGCTGTGTGTATGAGCTATGAGAAGCTGAGCACATGAGGGGACTGGACTGACATTGCTGCTCTGACTGGGCTTTTTGTGTACTCTGCCTTTGATTCCACACAGCACCTACAATGGATGTGGCTTTCCTAGATGTTAGTCAATTTGCTGATTGCAAGACATCACCAAGCCACCCCCTGAAACCCAATACCTTGCCTTATTTGGGTTGAATTTTCTCGAACGTCTCTCCCCCCCACCTCAGGACCCCAATAAATAGGATGGTTTCAGGCATGCTCTCTCTGTTTTGCCTACCTCTCCTGCCTCCCTTGTGGGAGCTGGGGCAGAGGAGCTGTTATTGAGTATATAGGTTAGGGAATGAGGAGGTATCGGGAAAGGAGATTCAGATCTGGTCTTGGAAGCTTGTTATTTCATTATAAACTATGGTAAAAATGTGTGCTGCCCAGAGATCTGGTGAAACATGTAAGAACAAATGATCAAATGGTGGTTTTAAGATATTTGAGGAATGAAATGGATGGAACAATTTGAATGAACTTTTAAATGCTTTACTCAGAAGAGGATCAGAGTGATGGGGCTAGAAGACAATGTGGAAAGACTTCTCTAACATGCAGTGATATTACAGAGTTATAAGATCAATGCAATAATTCCAGAGGGAGGGAATGTTGGTGCATTAATAGAGAGAGGATATGTAACTTTTAAATCTGGGTTTCAGAATAAATTGTGGGCAAAATTAAGAAGAGAGATGATGTCAAAGTACATCAAGACCTTCTGTAAACATAGAAAATCATATTGTTGCATCTGTGAATGTATACAGATGTGCAGTAACCAAAAATAATAAATACACTAAGTGCTATTTAGAGACAAGTGTTTTGTAAAACTTAGTAGCAACAAAATTACTTGTAATACCATCCATGTGCTTGTTATTAGGAAAAACCAGCTGGACTCCTCAGATTTGCCAATTTTACAAAATCTCATTAACCAACATTCCAATCTAGTAGAACCTCTGCTCCAGACACTTTGGAGACAATTGACTCCTGAGAAAACAAATGGAGAAAATAAAATATAGATGTTCAGCATCATCACAATCCTGAATATCTGTAAAATGTTGGTATTCCTTACTCCCCAGTAACCTACATTTCACATACTTATTTAGGGTGAGCTTGAGATAAAGAGATTATAGAAAGATTATAGATAGAAAGCTGTCCAGTTCAATGCAGTGATGTTTCCCATATGGGACAACAATTGTTAGAATTGAGGGAATAGTTAGAAAAATAAGTGGTTTGGAGAAAGGCAGGAAAATGATTCTTAGAATTAAAGGTATAGAGACATTGGTATATAGCAACACCCACAGTATAGCAAAGGGATGGGTGGCAGAAAAATATTGTGCACAAGACCTTTGAATGAAGAATTCAATTCAAGTACTAAAGAGTGAGATTATAGGGAGAATCAAGTATAAAGATATTAAAATCACCAAAAGTTAGAGAGGAAAGTTATGAAAAAATGTAAAAATTATCTAGGTGACTCTATTTTGAAATAATTGAAAGAAATAATTACAGGATTTCTTTTTCTAACTACATTACAGGTAGGGCTTAAAAACACAAACACCCTCAATGTCTGAGGTCGGAGCAGGGAAAATCATTTGAACATGTAGAAGATAAGCAAGGAGATCATCTGAATTGGAGCAATGACACAGGGAATAGTTATCAATGAAAAGAATTCCACAAGAAAAGATGTGCTAAGGGAGAAGAAGATGTTTGTTGTTTAGAGACAGAAGGTCAGCACTGTTCAGAAAGGGATTAGAATTTTTTGAGAATTTTTTTTTTGGTAATGGTCTGTGAGTTACTAAGAATTCAGTGAAAGTGTTTGGGGAGTTGAAGGTGAGTGGGAAATGTGGGGATTGTAAGAAACATATCAAGTTTAATGAAGTGGACTGTCTTGGGTATCATGGGCTTCTTGTGAAGACTGGAATAAACAAGGACTTAAAGATATGATGGGAGTAGAATTTAAAGTCCCTTATGTCTATGTTTTTTATGTATATGATAAAATAAATGGTATTTATTGAGAATTTCTGATATCTCAGATTACCTGGAAAGCCAACACATTAGGATGTTTCCTAGTGATAAACATGTAGGGATGAGGGGAAAAATAGATTTGGGAAGAGGGAGAAGTTTGGTTGTAGTGCTGTTCATAAAAAGGCATCAGCTGTCAGTCACTATGGTTGCAATCCCAACAGTTCGGGAGGCTGAGATGGGAGAATCACAAGTTCAAAGTCAGCCTCAACAATTTTGGAAGGTCCTAAGCAATTCAGTGAAACCTGTCTCTAAATAAAATATAAAAAAGGACAGGGGATGTGGTTCAGTGACTAAGTGCCCATAAATTCAAAACCTTGTACCAGGTAACAAAAAAAGAAAAAAATAAGTAAAATAAAAGGTATCTGCTGATTGTACTATAACTGTAGAGCTGGCTGATCCCTTGATGCTGCCCAGATTTGGGGCAGAGGTAATGGTTTTCCCTTCCTGCCCTAATCAGTCTTTAGTTCTAAGTTTGCCCTGTGAAGGTGATGTGAAGTGGTCACAGCACCTGTCTTCACCTAAGATACAACTGAAGCGGTTGACAGATGAGGACCATCTGCTGGCAGAATTTCTGGCAGCTGGGGGGATGAATACTGTTTTAGTCAGATTTTTTGATGCTGTGACTAAAAGCCCCAAACAGAACAATGTTAGAAAAGGAAAAGTTTATATTTGGGAGCTCATAGTTTCAGAGGTCTCAGTGCATAGACAGGAAGCTCCATTCCTTATGACTTGAGGTGAGGCAGAACATCATGGTGCAAGAGTGTGGTGAAGGGAAGTAATGATCAGGAAGCAGAGAGAGACTCCATTCACCAGATACAAAATACATATCCCAAAGCCACATCTTTCAATGACCCATCTCCTCCAGCCACACACTCATCACCTTCGGTTGCCACTCAGTTAATCTCATCAGGGGACTAAGATTCTCACAACACAATCATTTCCCCACTAAACCTTTTGCATTGTCTCACACATGAGTTTTTCTGGGACACATCACATCCAAACCATAACAAGTTCTTAGTCCAAAAGGGAGATGGGAATGACATAGCCCAGTATCTGGCACATTTGAATTCATTGGGTAATACCTATCACTTCTAGGTGTGACAAGAAAAATGGAAAAGAAGAGAAAATAGAAGGAAAATTATCATTTGTGACACCTTATATTTAAATAGTGAATATATATATTCATATATATATGTATATATATATGTATATATATACATATATATATGTATATATATATATATATATATATATATATATATATATATATATAGTCTCTCTGTAATTCTTATCAGTAATGTGGTTTTAATGATATAATATTTCACTAATAAATCTGTTATTAAACTGCTTGATATCACTTTATTGGGGAAAATACTAGGTGACAACAATTAAAAATCTAACACTAACACCATGATAATATATTTATAGTTTTGCACAAATTAGATAAGTTACCTGAATACTGATGTTAAGATTAATATCATTACAATTCTGTATCCCAAATCATAAATTTACATATTTTTATTGATAAAGGATATTTTTTCAATGGAGTCTCTCTTCAAATATTGATAACTTATTTTTACAATACTAAAAATATAATTTAAAATGTTTAAGTTAATAATTATGCTAATGAATTTCAGATTCCAATTTATGTTAAAATTATGGATCCAATCTCATTTTATATTTCCATATCAGAATTCATGTATTTTTTTAAAAAGGCAAAGGGATTGCTAGATATCTTGAGCAATTTTATCATTTGGGGTATTGTAACTGAACTGGTATGTATTTGTATGTGACTATACTTATATTGTATTTATTTCATAAGGAACTGGATCGTAAATAAAATCTTAAGATATGGGTCAGAATTGTTTGTTTTAAGATGCAAAAAGTACTTCTTAATTTTCTCTTTACAAAAAACATAGCATTAAAATTAAAATTGATTTACAAATTGCTGAAAATATTTCAGGAAAAAAGTAACATCAAAGTCAGTTAGTTTCCAATTATCTATGGAAGGTGATGATATAAAGCAAAATGAAATCTTCATTTGCAGTGAAGTACTCATCTATCAAAGTGAATTAACTTTTCAGCTAAACAAGTATCCTTTAATCAATGGTGTCTTCTCAACATCTGTCCAAGTTGGCTTATAATACATAAAAGAGTTTTATCCCTGCCTGCAGTTGAGTTTGCAAAGTCCTAAACAAGAGATGCTGTGGCTGTTACAGATGCTCCCCTTTCTGGGCTCTGTCTACCACTCTCCCTTTGCTTCAGTTCCATTGCTGAAGGTTTGTTCTCTATTTCTGTTTGTCTTAAGCCCTGTGAATCAGCATGATGGTTAACATTTTGCTTGCTTCAAGTGTACCTCAATGGCATCTTCTTCTGTGTCTATGTTCTGTCCTTTCCTTTTGGTCACAGACTATTTGTTTGCTGCACAGATACTTATTTCTGATAGTATTTTTTAATTTTTTTTAAACATTTATTATATTTTTAGGTGTAGATGGACACAACACAATGCCTTTATTTTTATGTGGTGCTGAGGATCAAACCGGGTCCCACCCATGCTAGGCGAGCGCTCTACCGCTGAGCCACAATCCCAGCCCCATCTGATAGTATTTTAATGGTGAGAATGAAATAGCCATTACTCTTAAAGAGTTTTAAGACCATATGGGAAGAAAGAAATGTAAATAGAAAAATAAAAGAAAGCAGAAGTTGCTTTGGAGTAAAAAAGGACATTTGAGTAAGTATAATTTGTTTTCATCTCTCTAGGCTCACTGCATCGAAAATATGGTCCAAGCAGCATTCTTTAATCTTGATAAAACTGTTGAAAGGTTTCTTGAGAGTTACAATTGAATTTAGGGAAAACGTGCTGCAGATGAATGAAATCTTCCGACCACATTTCCTCTCATTTTTCTCTGTTATTCATTTGATGAAAATGGACTTCATAAACAAAGCTGTACCAGCCAACAGTATAATTTTCTTTCTGGGAAATCATCTGCTGAACTTCAATGGTGATGCTGGGAAACGGTATTTCATGGTATTGACTACTGTAACTTTGTGCTCCACAAAAATCCAGCATTAAAAAGATATTTAATAGTTATATTTTAATGTATAAATAAATAATTTGATGAATTACTGAACAGAAGGCTGTCCTTATCTTAGTAGAGCCCCGACTCTAGTTCTCATTTGTAAGACACATGCACATGCAAACAAGAGCACATTTGGGATCACTGAGTTAAACAAATAAGTTCATCAAAAGTTTTTATTAATGACTCTTTGATGTTTCTCTCCAAAATTTCTAAAATTGTTAAGGGATGAGTAATAATAGATAAGGTTACACTATTCAATGACTGATTTAACTCAATTTTACCTACATTGACCCTTTTGGAGTTGTAGTTTGAATAACACACCACGAAAAATATTAAGTGTAGACAATATTGAAATGCATTATGATCTTTAAGACAATAGGATCCCTTTATTATCATATCAAGTAATTTCATTTTTATATTTATTTCCCCCAATAGATATTTCCTTTGTTCCCATGGATAAATAATATTAAACACATATGTAAATATACAGTATGCCCTCATCTTGATACTTTCCCATATTTAAATTTAACTCTATATTTAGACTGCTCTAACTGCTGTACAACTGTAGTGGAGATACAAAACAAACTTCAGTAAAGACAACCAGTCATATTCTGTAGTTATTAGATAAACTCAAAACATGTCCACAAGTTTCAGAAAATTGGCATGCACTATAAACATAGTGTAAGGATGAGTTAATCAACTTACAAAAAAAAAAGAATGGATGCTCTTTTATTATAGAGCATAGGACCTTCTTAGTACCTAGGTAAATAACAAAATCAAAATAAATATTGTAGTCAAATACCAAAATCTCTGAAGAATATTTGTCCCTAAAATGTTTTTGTTGCATCAAGGAAAATGAAAATGTAAGGTGCATGCCTATAATCCCAACAGCTTGAGAGGCAGAGGCAAGGAGATGGCAAGTTCAAAGCCACCCTCAACAATTTATCCAGGTGCTAAGCAACTCAGTGAGATCCTGTCTATAATAAAATACAAAATAGGGCTTGGGATGTGACTCAGTGATTGAGTGTCCCTGATTTCAAACCCTGGTAACACCACCCCATCCAAAAAAAAAAAAAAAAAGGAAAATAAAAGAAAATGTAGGAGAATGCTGAATACAAGTGATGAAAGACCAGCTTGGCTCTTGTGAAGATTTGAGACTTCATGTGGTGATTAATAGGAGGCAAGCAGAAGGTTTTACAAGACAGAGCAAAGGCTGTGTTCTTGCGGAGTCCTCCTGAGTGAATTAATAGAATACCTAAAAAACTGAAACCGAGCATGAAGTAGAGAAGTAAATTTAAAGCATAAATATACAAAAGTAAATACTAAGAGAAAGAAAGAGGCTTTAGGGAAGACCAGAGGACCGGAGTGCTTTGATTGAATATTTCTAAATTTTGAAATAAAATGAGAACTCTTCTGAAAGTAATAACTAAGAAAGATGATGGTCTGTATGGACTGAATAATTTCCCTGAAGTTATAGGAATGATGGTCTGAGAATAAGTATTCTGATGGAAAATTCTACTCTGTTGAGTTTAACTCCACAGCTCTTGACTCTGGAGAGCAAAGATGAAAGTAGAAACTTTTTCCTGCTTATTAAAATTTATTTTTCTTTATCTACTATTTTTTTTTCTGAAATATTTTTCTCAAGAACTTTGAATTGGTGATAGCAGTATGAACAAAATATTTATGTTTATGCTTGGGAAACATTTTTATTTACAGAAGTTAGGGCTCAGTTTATAGTTGAAAAACAAGATCAAACCTTGTAGAGACTCCCTTGGGCTCTCTATTTTTTTTCCATATAGGAATTGTTCTTTGACATGTTAGAAAAGAAACATAGAAGGCTGGGGAAGGTAACCCATTTTTACCAAGAAATATTGAGAGGAGAATACAAGTTCCAAAGTACAGACCTCATTGAATAAACCCAGAGTTCTACAGTTTAAAAATGAAACACTCAAGCTTTGTTACTGATATTAAAATTTTGAGTTGCCTCACTGTTCTCAGGTTCACTCATCTTTAAAGTGAGATTACAAATATTTAACTTATTGTCATAAAACTTTATTCTAGAAACAATATTTAGTAAAGTAGATAATACATTTAATGTCCCTTGAAGGGACATTATCCAACACATTTGATGTTCTATATATTTTTAAACTATCAGTTTTATATGATAGTTGAATAAGTCCTATTGAATATGAAATAAAATACCAGAGTATTAAAAGTTAGAGTAATTAGTCATTCAGAGTAAAGAGAAAGGCATGGACAACTAAGGATCAACCTAAGGAAATGAAGCAAAAATTATACTTAATAATGTGAGTGGAACTTTTAAGAAACATGGAGTGGCTGGAAAGGGGGATGCTAGTAGGATAGGCACGCCCAAAGACCCCAGACCACAAACTTAAACAGGAATCTTTGATGAAATTCTAAATAAATTTCAACACTGCTTTTTTTTCTTTTAATATCCAGCCCTCTAAATTTCTTAATAGAATATTTTGAAATGAATATAAAATGACAGTTTTAAAAATTGCTTCCGAAAATAAAGAACATCTAGAAATCTTGTCACATTAAAATATGCAGAAAAACATAGCCTGTTTTCTTTTTTATACCTTACACTTATTCTGTATACCTGTCAAATGTATCCCTTAACAATAGGCCCTTTCTGCAGCACCAAGTGACGTTCCTGTGGGGGTAATGTCTGAAGATGCTTGAGTCGTCAGGGCTACTTTCCTAAGGTGTTTTCAGGGTGTCATTCGCAGGCATTAACTTGTGTTGTGATATTTTCTGCACGTTGACCTCACAACCTGCTTGATATACATAACACTTTGGTCTGTCTTCAGAATTTGTTGTTTGAGAATGCCCTTGTCTCGTGTCCTCTCACTTCATACAGTGTTGGAATGGTAGGTGCATTATTCTTGTTGATAGGATTTCTGAATTTCATGATAGGCCATATGAATTTGGATGCTCTTTTTTTTTCCTAGTGCAGATCAATCCTCAGTGTTGAATTACTAAGCTCACTACACAGATTCTCAAGAGCAACTACTTTATTTAAATACACACGAGAACCTTTATTTTATTATCTGTCTGTTTACATTTCTTTCTTATGTTGTTTAGTGATAGAAAATCATAAAACAAAGTTGTAATTCCTAAGAAGAGTTTTATACCAAAATGTGTAAATTAAAAAATTATAATCTTCTCAAGCATTAGAGTTGAGCATTTAAGGTTTCATATTTTATTAAAGTATGTTTGCCTAGAAATATAAGCTTAAAAACATCACTTAGAAATTTTATCATGACTATAGATTTACAGATATGTATGTCCATTATGGTTTTGAAATAAATTTTTATTATTTATTTATTTATGCTGGGGATTGAACCAAGGGCATTGTGCATGCAAGGCAAACACTCTACCAACTGAGCTTTATCCCCAGCCCTGACATTAATTTTTAAATAAGATTTTTGTTTTCAAATTCAGGTCAAAAAAAAAAAGAAAACATTTCACTTTCAAGGCAGAGAGAATACATTAATTGTGTTCAGTTCACATAAATCATGAAGAACTTTGTGAATATTTTGTCATTCACTAGCTCTGCTGTCCTTACTGCCTTTAATTTTACTAAATAAATAAATAAACAAACTGGATTTATAGCACTGTGTTATATATTACAAAGTCTATATTGTCAATTGCTATTTCCTGAATTATGAATATCTGCATACTAAAGTAACCTGTTTCTCCCTTTTTTAGTAAATAGACTGAATTGTATTTTTAAAATTAAAATAGCATACTTTCAGATTAATGTACATTTCACTGGATATTGAACACTAGATCAAAAAATAAAGAATTTAAGAAAACTTCACCACAATAAAAGCTCTGGGCTTCTGCTTATTATAAGTGGACCACATTCCATTGTAGTTAATGCTGTCATATATTCAAATCAAGTCCAATGACACTATAAAATTTCTTTTCAAGAAGTGGTCTATATTTGCAATTATCCATATCAACTTTTTAAAATATTTTCTTGATGGAGCTTTGTTTTATTTATTTATATATGGTACTGAGAATCCAACCCAGATCTTCACACACACTAGGCAAGCCCTCCATCACTAAACTACATCCCCTGCCCCTACATCAACTTTTTGATCTATTTCCCATTCTATCTGCCTCCATTCCAATATTTAAAAGTCTTGTAAGTTTTCACTGACTTATTTACAACAAGAACAAGACTAAGCAAACTCAACAGATGACCTTTCTTGATTCCTGCAGAGAACTGAAGTTACCAGGAAACTGCAATCCCACTTGAGGAAAATATACAATAGAGGAAATATACAAAAATATATTTGAGATCAGGTTACCTAGTACAGAAGTTGTTGGGTTTGATACAATCTTCCCAATTTTCAAAGAAGGAGTTTAGAATAATTATGGTTAAGATGTTAATCACTTCTGTAGTAAAGAATTAACCTTATCCAAAGAGAGGTCTTAACCCTCAGTTCTTGGGATATAATTACTAAATTCTAAAGAGGATCTGCATAACGGTATCTTTGGTTTTCTGGGATCCTTGAGCTACATAAGATAGACTAATGATTTATGTTTGGTACTTTCAGATTCAATGAATCAGCTCTATCACCTGAGAGATTGAACACCAAAATCCACACAAACAACCATGTTAATGTGACCAAATTCCCATAAGAATTCTGGACATCCTGGACAACAAGTCTCAGATGCCCTTTTCTGCTTTGAAATATTCCCAGCATATCGGGACATATCATTTTATAGGAAAACTTACAGTATATGAAGCTACTGGAAGAAGAAAACTGAAGACCCTGTGTTTAGAATTCTCCTAGTCTCTGCTCCATGTGTCTTTTCCTTGGTTGATTTTGATATGTATTTTCTCATTGTATTAAATTAACTATCAGCATAATGGATTTCATTGTGTTCTATGAGCCCTTAGAGCAAATTATTGAAACTGAGCCTGAGTTCTTTTGGATCCCCAAAATTATAATTAATATTAAGAGTGAGAGTGGTCTTAAAAACTACCTCCAAATTTTGTATAGCTATAATAGAAAAAGTAGACAACATGCAAAACCAGACAGAGCATATAAAGGATAAGCATAAAATGTGTAACAGTTATATAATATGAATATGAGAAAGAAAAAATAAGTTACCAAAATATGCTATGCATAGGTAAATTGTGAGAGGATAAATGCAAACTACATCATGAAAGAGGTCAGAGAGAAATACATTAAAACTTTGGATAGAAAGGATAAGAGCACACAACCCTTCTTAAAAAAAAAAAAAAAAACTCAAAAAAGGAGAGTGGGCTGAATTATCTAAAGGTTAAAAGAAAAAAAATAACCCCACTAATCTGGAGTTGTGTGTTATACAAAATTTTAAAGTAAAAATCTGCTCAGAGAACCAAAACTGGGGGAATACATTACACTGGCAGCTATTTTGCTCTAAAAAACATATAAAAGTAAATATAAAATACAAATGACAAAATAGAGATAGTAACAATGCATAGTATGATTTTTACCATTTGTACAAGTGCAATAACTTATAGGGAAGCAAGGGTCTGGGAATACTCTGTTTTATAGTAAGTGTAGTAACTATAGTCTTATATAGTAATATTTGAAAGTTGACAATATACTTCTAAAATATTGAAAAATCTGGTGCGAACACTAAAAATCTTTAAAAAGAACTATAATTAAGAGGCTAATATTGAAGAAAAATAAAATCATATACAATTAAAACAAGAAAAAAACAGGATAAGGGAGGGGGGAAGAAACAAAAAAAATTAGTGCAATTGATAGGAAACATTTACAATTATTGTAGATATTCATTTAAACCTAGCAAAAATCATTTTTATTATGAATGGTCTGAATTCACTAATTAAAAGATAGAGATAACCAAGTGATTTTTTTAAAAATGCCATCTACAAAAACATCCATTTAAATATAAAGACACAGGTTAAAATAGAGATGGCAAAACACATAACAAAGTAAAACACACAAAAATGGAGTAGGCATGTTAATTTCAGGTAAAGCTAGACTTGAGAATAGAGAAACTCTCAGGATTAGGAAAATTATTATATAATGATGCAAAGGTGAATTCAAGATGAGATGACAGTTTTTACAATATATGCATTGACATCACATCTAAAAAAATCAGGCCAAAATTGACAGAAATGCCAAGTGAAATGTGAGAATTCACTCTTATAGCCAGAATAATGCATCCATTTTTCAGTAATTGAAGATCAAATAGAAAAAAGTCAGTAAAAATGTAATTGACCTGAAAAAAACTATTGTTCAACTTGAATATAGGATACTCAATCAACAACCACCACCTGTATTCTCATGCTTACATGGAACATTTTCTGGCAGAGTCCATACTCTGGGTGATAAAGTGTATCATATCAAATCTAAAGAAGTAAAAACCATAGAAAATCTGATAGAATACAAAGGAATTCAATTAGAATTAAATAAAAACAATAAATATACAGTCACAATGCATACGGTGATTTAAAAACATGACTTTTACAAAACATTTGGATCAAATAAATCTCAAGATAAATTATAAAATTAATAAAATGAAACTAAAAAACCATTAAACACATTTAACCAAGTCTTCATTTTGCAGTTAAAGAAATATACCATTTATATATATATACACACACATGCAATTCAGTGGATAAATAATTGATTTTTAAATAAATATGTTGGAGCAATTTGACATGTACACGAATAAAATTGATCTACATACAGATATTTCCTACTAATTAATTTACACTAATTTAGAGTCTTATTGTTAGAGTGCAGAACTATAAATTTGCAGAAGAAAACACAGGTAGAAGTCTTGATGAACTTTGTTGATGACTTTGGTGACATAACACAAAAGCATAATCTGCAAGAGAACATTTTAAGGAAAAAGATAATTCGGCTTGCTTAAAATTTAGAAACTTCTGATTTCTGATGAATAAGATTAAGATAATGAAAAGACAGACTAGAAGAAAATATTTTCAAAATATACACTTGATGAAAAAGAGTAAAAATAAAATAAAAATGACAAAATAGAGTGACACATACAAACAATTAAAATTCAACACCCCCACAAAGAACCCAACTTGATTAAAAACGTAAAAACTATCTGAACAGACACTTCACCAAGGAAAACCATCAGACAAATGCCAATTCAAGGATATTTTACAATACTGCTCAAAACTGACAAAGCCATGAAAGAAAGAAAGAAAGAAAGAAAGAAAGAAAGAAAGAAAGAAAGAAAGAAAGAAAGAAAGGGAGGGAGGGAAAGAGAGAGGAAAGGAGGGATGGGGGGAAGAAAGGAAGGAAAGAAGGAAGGAAAGAAGTAAAGGAGGGAGGAAGGAAGGAAGGAAGGAAAGAATGAAGAGAAAGAAAAAGAGAGAGAGAAAGGAAGATCTAAGTAACTGAGGAGCCAGAGGAGACACAGAAGGTGATATCTAGATGAGATACTGGGACAGAAAAAACATGTGAGATAAAAACTAAGGAAAGATAGGTGGGGAAATAAAGAAAGTTGAATGAACTGTGGGATTCAATAAAAATGTGGCAATATTCATTCATTATTTTTAATATTCTATTGTCAAATGCAAATGACATTTGAAGGAACTTGTGGGAAGTCTTCCTGCAATCTTCTCAATGTTTGTGCATTATTATTACCAACAACAAAGATTTTGTTTCAGGCATCTGTGGCTGTGCCTAAAAATGTTTGACCTATGGTAGGTATGTGTCCACATTGCTTGAAGGAAGAAATGTATAAGATCTAAAATACTGCATATTAAATAAATTCATATTATTCTAATAAAATCATGGAAGAATTGCAATGTCAAAAAACTAAATTCTTAAAAAATGCAGAATGTGTTTTATCTTTTTCTTGATATTAATAGAAAATATTCTTGAGCCTAGACTCTAATTATTTACAAATCAGCTCAAGTAGAAGGACCACAGGAACCTCATTGGAAAATTTTAAAAGAATTCATGGATGGTTACATGTATGTAAATCTGAGTAGCTTGAGCAAA